>NW_006921754.1:1028694-1043132 GCF_000298275.1 Orycteropus afer afer | reverse complement strand
GAAAATAACAAATGCTGGCGAGGATGTGGAGAGATTGGGACTCTCATACACTACTGGTGAGACTGTCAAATGGTACAACCACTGTGGAAAGAGTTATGGCAATTCCTTAAAAAGATGGAATTAGAAATACCATTTGACCTAGCCATTCAATTACTAGGTATATATCCTAAGGAAGTGAGAGCCAGGACAAGAACAGACATATGCACACCCATGTTCATCGCACCACTATTTACAATAGCCAAAAGATGGAAACAACCTAGGAGTCCATCAACTGAAGAATGGATAACCAAGCTATGGTACATACACACAATGGAATACTATGCAACCCTAAAGAATAACACAGAATCTGCAAAACACTGCAGATTTGGATGCGAATGAACTTGGAGGACATTACGCTGAGTGAAATTAGTCAATCACAGAAGGACAAATATTGTCTGTTATTGTAAAAAGTCAAGGAAAGTTTTCTACATGAAAAGAAATTTTCTTTGTTGGTTACCAGGGGTGGGAGGGGAGGGGAGGGGAGGGAACACTGTTAGATAGGTAGAGACAAGTACTGATTTGGGTGAAGAGAAGGGCAATATACCAAACGTGAGTGATCAACAAGGTGGCATCGAGGAAGAGGAAGACATGGAGAGGTACATGGGAGGTACAGAAAACAAAGATGAACCCTTTTGCACACACAGCACTGTGTTGTCAGTGAAGGCAAACATGGATATATAGGTGAATAGATGGGTAGACAGGCTGAACTATTAGGTATGCCTATGCAGGGAGTGTGCCCCAGATCATGTACAGAGTTGGCAGACAATGTTTCTGCAAGTGTATTGCTATGTTCTATATATAGTCACTTCTTGGCCACAGTCAGATACACAGAGGGAGCAAGTAGTTGAACCTGTGGGCTTGGGACCATAGTTGCAGGGGACATCAAGCTCAATTGGCATAACATACTACACAGAACATTGTTCCATCTCCTACTTTGGCGAGTAGTGACTGGGATCTTAAAAGCTTGTAAGCAGCCATCTAGATGCAATGATGGGTCTGTCCTCATCCAGAGCAAAGAAGAAGGAAGAAAACCAAAGATTCATGAAAACAATTAGTCCAAGCAACTGGTATACCATGCGATCCTCAGACTAAATGACTATAAGACCACAAGAACTAGATGGTACCTGGCTATCACTGTCAACCACTCAGAGGGGGATCTATGTAGGAGATCCTAGACAGAGTGGGAGAACAACATAGAACAAAATTCAAAATCATTAAAAAAAAAGGGACCAGGTTTGCTGGTCTGCTAGAGCCTAATGGAACCACTGAGACTATGGCCCCTAACTGCCCTTCAGGTCTGGAGTTGAACTCACACCTGTGGCTTCCAGCCAAACAAAAGACAAGCCTATGACATGAACATTTACACTTGGCAGATACACTCCTTGGAGAGAACAATCATGGGAGAATAGAAGGGCTGTGTATGCACAGGCACATAGCTCAGGGGACAGGAGTGCATGGAGGGATGGACACAGGGAAGAGGTAACTATGGGGAGGAAGTGGGAGGGGAGCTGCTGCATTGTGGTAAATTGTAGTCAATGTCATGAGACAAAGCATATGTAAGCTGCTGTATGGAAAGTGAATTTGCTCTGTAAACTTTCACTCAAATCACAATTAAAATAATAATACTGTCTTTGTTTGACTTCAGGCAATCACTCTACCTTGGTTCTCTTCTCGCCTGATTGACACACTCTCTTTCAGACTCCTGGCTTCTCCACATGCCCCTGTACAGTGCCAGTTGCCATGGAGTTGATTATGACTCATGGTGACCTCATGTGTGTCACAGTAGATCTGCATTCCATAGGGTTTTCAATGGCTGATTTTTCAGAAGTGAATCACCAGGCCTTTCTTCTAAAGCACCTCCAGGTCGTTAGAAACTTCCAATCTTTGGGGAGCAGCCAAGCATGTTAAATGTTCACACCACCCAGGAGACTCCTTACTTCTAAACATCTGTATGCCAGACTCAATCCTCAATCTTCTTTATCTACTAACACCAGGTGTCCTCATCTAGTCTCATGGCTTTAAATATCATCTATATGCCACTCATGTTCAAATTTTTATCTTCTAGTTGAACCTCTTTTCTGACTTCAATTGTGCACTCAGTATTCCTTCATGAATTAGACATTCCTTCAGTTCTATCAATGGCTACTTGTAGGAGTTAACATTTCAAACTTAGCATGAACACCGGACTCTCCTTAAACCTACTCCTATGTCGGCATTCCTCACATTATTAAATGGCAACTCCATTTTTCTAATTGCTTAGGCCCAGAACTTGAGTTAGCTTTGACTCTTTTTCTCATCTCACATCCAATCACTAGCAAATTCTGTCAGCTCTCTCTTTGCAATATATTCAAAATTCAACTACTACAAACCATATTTGCCTCTATCCCTCTAGTCTGGACTATGCCATCTTTCCTTTAGATCATCTAACTGGCCTTTTTAGTTAAACTCTTGTCTTTATAGTATGTTCCCCACAGACACAAAGCACAATGGACCTCTGAACAACATGGGTTTGAACTACGCAGGTCCTCTTATAAGTAGATTTTTTTTTTTGAAGATATGGATCTTGGAGAAATTCAAGAGCTAATAGACACCACACCAGAGGGATTAACAGAAGACAACCTGATGGAGATAAGTGCTTCTGAACCAGTGGTAAGGAAGAAGATGTAGAAGAAGTAGTGCCATAAAATGGATATTGGACAATATGGTAGAAGGGTTCCAATTACTCAAGACAGCTTTTGACTTCTTTTATGACATGGATTCTTCTATGGCACAGGTGCTAAAACCAAAGCAAATGGTGGAAGAAGGATTGGCACCATATAGGAACCTTTTTAGAGAAATCAAATAGCAAAAAAGTCAGACAGAAATCAGGATGCATTTCCATAAAGTTAGACCAAGTGTGCCTGCTTCTCCTGCCTCCTCCTCAACCTCCTCCACCTCTTTCACTGCTACCACACAGGACAGCACACACCCCATCTCTCTTCTTCCTCCTCCTCAGCCGACTCAATGTGATGAGAAAGACTTTTATGATGATCCACTCCCATTAATGAATATTAAATAATCATCATACCACATAGCTAATAAACTCATCTGTTGTGTAAGTGTCTCTTTGTATGAAAATCTAATAACTGTACAACAAGCACTGTGTTAATCGACTATTTATGTTACCTCAGGTAAACAGAAGGTTCTTAACAGTGGTTAAGTTTCTGAGGTGTCAAAAATTATACATGGATTTTCATTATCCCTAACCCCCACATTGTTCAAAGGTCAACAGTAATCCTTTTTAAAGACTGTCATGTCTGGTTACTTCACTGCTCAAAGCCTTCTTAAAACTTCCCACTGTACCCAAAGAAAACAAAATTCCTTATAGCCTTGAAGCCCAATGCTACTGGCTTACCCCACTCCTCCTGCCCCATTCTGGTGATCTTTTTCTTACCAGGCCCCAATTCACTCGGAAGGATCTTCTGTCCCCTCCTGAACAGCCCAACCATGCTCCTGCCTCTGGGAAATTACATTTGCTTTTCTGACATACATCCTCATGGCTTGTTCCCCTACTGACACATGAAGGTATCTGCTCAAAAGTCACCCTGTAAAATAAACTCTCCCTGACAATTCCCTAAAACACTATAAATATATAAAAAACTCCTCCTCCCCCAGTACTATCACTCTTCCCTTGTTTCTCATTCTTCGTAGTCCTTATTGTCTCCTAATATATAAATTAAGGTTGTATTATCCATCCCTTCCCCAGCCTACTATATAAACTCCATGAAGCCACAGGCTTCATTGTTTTTGTTCATTGTAACCTCAATGCCTAGAATGTAACAATAAGAAAACCTAGAGTGTGATAAGTATTTAAGTGAACTAAAGTTACTAATAAAATGTGCATTAAAATGCTCACAACACAGTCAAACTCACTGCCACTGAGTCAATTCCAACTCATAGCAATTCCCATTGAGTTTCAAGGCTGTAAATCTTTATGGAAGCAAACTGCCTCATCTTATGCAGAGTGGCTGGTGAGTTCAAGCCAGCAACCTTTTAGTTAGCAGCCAAATGCCCTAACTACTACTCTACCAGAGTTCCTTTACATACAACATAGTAGATGCTCAATGAATATTTGTTCCTATTATTTGTGGAAACTTAAAAATTGAAATGTAATTAATTCAGAATGGATGGACAAATGATACCAATAAAGTTAAAAGAGAATGACATAAAATGGGAGTGATTTTCCCATAGATACTGAATTTCAATTTTAAGACAGAACTCGCTTTGTGAAGCTTCATCCAGTTATTTATAAAACTCATCTGACAAAAGTGAATTTCAACAAAATAAACAAATTTTTAAAAAATAAATTATGACTTCAAAGATTTGCCTTTACTGTCACAGATGACCCAAGATAAACTTAGCAAAATAATGTTTTCTTTTAAGCAAAACTAATAAATATTTTAAAGAAATATGATATTTACTATTAATAATCTATTTCCACGAATTTGAAAGAGCTCTTAGAAGTATGTGTATTAAGAAATAATTAATGTACTAACATATTCCTTTAAATTTAGCAGAATATAAAGAATTATAATGTGCTTCAGAAAAGGTTTACTGGTGTCAGAGGACTGGTTTAATGAAAAGCTCCCAGAAAGGAAGCAGAAGACAGAAGACAACTTAAAGAAAAGCAGATTTACACCACCTGATAAAGCTGGGACAAAATATCAATAATAAGTTGACCCTCTGAGCACATGAAATGCATTTATAGGGTGTCACTAGCACATTCATGTGCTTGGTATACAGGTGTCCAATGAATATTTGTTAAATGTACAAATGATATAAAGTAATTATAAGAAATTACCACCCATGTATCTGTCTACATTGTCCATCACGAACTCTTAACAAAAAGCTGGCTGCTCAAGTTTCCTTTCTCTCCTTCATATGTTTCTTATAACAGGAGAAAGGAAGAGCTTTAAATTTAAAAGCTGAGCTCTAAAGGTCTCAGCTGACACCTCAGGTAAGGAGTACTTGTAATGTGACTTGAGGTCTTCCGGGCAGTGGAGTACAATGCAGGGTTTCTCCCTCCGTGGAGCCTCATCTCCAGACAGCTGGAGGGGAAGGAATGAGAAAAAGCCATGCAGTGGCTGGACATGGTCCTGTTGGCCCCAGGCCTTAACACTCAAGGGGAGATTCCTTTGCAGAAACCAAATGCCAGTTAAAATCAGATTTCAGTTCTCTAAGAGGATGGGTCTAATAAAAATCAGAGAAAGCAGAAAAAATAGTGATTAAATGCCTAGGAGAAGAAGAAAAGAACAATAGAATTAAAAGAAATGAAGTAAAGACAGAAGAAGAAAATAAGGTGATGAGTTAATAAGGGGTAAAAGCACACGGTACCACACCTCCCGCCCAAAATACACAAATACCTAAAATCTCTGGTAGCGTAGTGCCTAAAGGCACTTGACTGCTAACCAGAAGGCTAGCGGTTCAAATCCACCAGCCACTCCTTGGAAGGAAGATGGGTCAATCTACTTCCGTAATGATACTGTCTCGGAAACCCAAGGAGGGGTCGCTATGAGTCGGGTCCAACTCGACGGCACATAACAACAACAACATGTGCACTACACAAAAGACTATGCTTTTACCTTCCTTAATTCTCACTTTTCAAGTTTGTAAAGTGACTTTAAAACAGATTTCAGTCTCACATTACACTCTACACTGAACAGGGCTACCAAAATCATACCTGACATAATCAACTCACTGCCATCGAGTGGACTCCGACTCATAGTGACCCCCATCGGGTTTCTGAGGCTGTAAATCTTTACAGAAGTAGATCGTCCCATCTTCCTTCCACAGAGTATCTGGTAGGTTTGAACCACTGACCTTCTGGTTAGCAGCTGAATATGCCTTATCAAATACACCACCAGACCTGACGTGATAGGTTTATGTAAATTCACCTATGAGAAAACAGCTGAACCCTATGGAACAGTTCTACTCTGCTTATGTGGGGTCTCCATGGGTCAGAATCAACACGATGGCTACTATCAATAACACTGAACAGAAAATTTTCTAAAAATATTCAGGTTGTCTTAAGGCTTAAAGGAGACAAAAAAAAAAAAAAATGTTATACCATTACCCATGAATGACTCAGAGGTTTATAAAAAGGATACAGAAGCTTTCACCTCTAGGTCAATGATTCTAGGATGACTACAGTAGGCATCATTTTAGGGTATTACCATCCTACCAGCTGTTTTGTTCACAATCTGTAGAAATGTGTTGCTTGTCTCTATTAATACCCTTTTGACAGGTGTACACATTCCAATTTATATGCATCTGCCAGTTTATAGCACTTTTAAGCAGAGTGGTGAAAGCCACAGCAGCTGCTAACTTACAGAACTCCTTACGGTGCCCAACTCTCTCCTTTAACTATAGTACTAAATGGTAATTCTTTATATTTATAACAGCTTTTCCTATCTAAAACTACAATCGTAGAGGAAAGGTATCTGTGGAGAACTTCTGAAATGACTGCAATATCATTCTGTGAAAAAAATAAGGCCACAGATCATCTTTCTTGCTAGGAAAATGCAATGAAGGCCAAACCAGATGAGAAGGTCCACACTTACGAGGCCTCAGTGACTCGTAGGAGACGGCAGACCTCACTGGGAATGTGCCTTAGCCACATTCACACATGTATCGTAGGCCACTGGGAAACATGCTTCTAAAATTTATATACCAAGGATTTATTTGCTTGGGCCATGGAAGCCAATGTAGCTTCTGGTGTCTGTCCTGGTACTCTGCACCTCTATGTTACGATAACACTTGCTATCATACCAAAGAATTATAATCTATCATTTCGACCATTTGCCAGGGCAATCAGAAAGTGAATGGTACCCACTGCAATGGAAAGTCATTTCACTAAGAAGAGTTATCCCAAACCACAGTCACATGGATTACTGAAAGGAGAAAAATTATGTTTGGAAAAATAAAACTATTTTTATTAAATCACAGTATGGAAGTATTAATTCACTGCCAAATCTACTGTATCTGTAATTAAATATAGATGACACCTACCCATCGACCTTTGCTGCACACTCAGTCCGTGGCACTAATAGAAGGAGACGTATCATCCAAAAATCCTGTCTTTTGAGTTCTTATCTTCTTTCACAGAACTGAGCATCTCTTTTGAGAAGAATTTTAATTTAACCAGGCAATATTCCAATTCAATGTATTTTTAAAGCTTGCGTAAAATGCTTAATAGGCACTCTGCTTCATTTTCTTAAATGACATTAAATAATACACCAAGTATCTGGCACAAATTCCAAACAAATAGTAAACAAGCAAACAAAGAAATAAACAACTCACTAATTCCTCTTTATTTCAAATATATAGTTTTATTTCAAAAACCAAACTCACTGCCATCGAGTTGATTCTGACTCATAGTGACCCCCATTGGGTTTCCGAGGCTGTAAATCTTTATGGAAGTAGATTACTCACTGCCGTCCAGTCGATTAGACTCACAGCAACCCCTCCTTGGGTTTCTGAGGCGGTATCTCTACGGAAGTGGATTGTCCAACCTTCCTTCCAAGGAGTGGCTGGTAGGTTTGAACCACCAGCCTTCTAATTAGCAGTCAAATGCCTTAGGCACTACACCACCAGAGCTCCCACTATGCTCCTAGAGCTCTGCAAGCTCTAGTTTACCTCCGTCAAACCTAAGAAACCTTGTAAGAAATAAAGCACCAACTATTCAATCTGGTTCAGTGCGGCAGCAAAACAACCATGCGGCTTGATTTTGTTTTGCTTTAGAACTGGTGGGTTATTATAGCACATACTCTACAATTATATTTCACTGGAGACACAGGCACAGAGAGGTTAAGTGACAAGGAACCACAGGCAAGCTGGAAAGGAGATGGCAAAGGGAGTGGGGTGGGCAAGGCTCGACTTAAAAATGGGTGGTCAGAGAAGTTCACAAGGGTGACATCTGAATACAGACCTGAAATGGGGTGGGAAAGAGGGCATCCAGGGGCATATTCCAGACCCAGGTAACAGTAAGTACAAAAGCCCCGAGGTAGAAGCATGCCCACATGCATGACTCACCTTTTTTTTGTTTATATATGTTTTATGTTTTTTTTGACAAGGAGCTCAGGTGGTATAGTACCTAAGGCATTTGACTGCTAACCAGAAGGTTGCTGGTTCAAACCCACCAGCCGCTCCACAGACGGACCAGGCAATCTACATCTGTAAAGATTTACAGCCTCAGAAACCCAAAGGAAGTCACTATGAGTCAGAATCAACTTGATGGCAGTGAGTTTGGTTTTATTTTTCTGTTGGTTTTATATGTTTCTTTAGCATAATAATATAGTAATAATAACAACATGTTGATGTCTCAAAGTAGCACCTATTTGCTATTATAAACCACTGTCTGCACCTCATATTTTTAATATAATAGGCTTTACAGGGGTTGGTTCATAACTACAGATTATTTGGATATTTGTGATCAGGGACTGCCTGTATAGTTACTGTGTTTACATCTCATTACAGGCTACCTTGTATTGTTTTCCGGTACACATCTGCTCTCCCAGTGGCTTCCTTAGAGTAGAGCCCATGTGTTGGTAATGCCTGAATCCCATCACAGGGCTTTGCACAAGGACGATACCAATAAATATTTGTTTGATGATGATGTCATAGAAACCACCACAATGAGCAGCAGACATTCCTCCTGTTTTAAGTAAGTATGTTTGTGAACAAAGCATGGAATAGACATCAGAGTCTCTCACAGGCGCTTGGATAATTTCAATCTTGGCTAAATTACTGTTTTGGTAACACTCCACTCTGTCCAAGAGTCTGTCTAAGATTCCCTCTGCATTTTCACTTGGGCACAGTACACACTTTCAGCCTAGACCTGGGTGTAGATTAGCCACAAAACACAGGGGCCCAGCACTGGGTATATCCCTGTCAGTTTCCTTCAATCAATCTTATTAAACACCTACTATGTGAAAGAGACTCAACCCGAATACATGGATGATAAAATAGCATCCAAACACTCTTAGCAAGACAGACAGACACTAAAGGAACAACTTCAGTCCACACAAAATATATAGAATTATTTTGAAAGAATGTAAGTGGTAGCCTGGGGGCTGGGGGACTGAGGTAAAGCTACACAGAAGCATTGGCACCTGAACAGACAGGATTTTGAAAGAGGAATAGGCCTCGCACAATCAGACACGGGATCAAAGGGCATTCTGGATTGTGCAAAACACTGGCAGAAACAATAACAGATTGAAAACTGCTAGAGGAATGCACTCACCATCAGGGAAGGCAGGTTGGTCTGCTGTACTCTTAAACTTTTCAAGGGGAGTTAAGAAATTTTCAAATAAGGGGCTGAGGAGGAAAGTTTCACCAGCCAACAGTGCTTGTTTTGTTAAACTTCTTAGGCTAGATTTACTTTGTTTTGCTCTTTCTGTTTTGTTTCCCTATTAAAGAAATAAAGTACTGTGCTGGCTTACAACTTTAGAGAAGAAAAGCACTGCAGCTTTACTATGGAAAAAGAAAACTGAAAAGTGGGCCATGGGCCAAAGAATAAAGCAATGGAAAAAAAAAAAAAAAAGAACTCTTTGCAGGAATAAATACATGGCACAAAATTCAAGCATCATGGATCTGAAATACAAATTTTCAACCCTCCACCAACTCAATAAATATTTATTATATGCCCACTATTTGGTAAGTCTCTGGGATACACCAGTGAGGCACTCTCATTGCCCTCCTTTACAGCAAGCTTTTGCCTGCAAATCTAGTAAAGGAAATAAGTAGAGGACAAATCATTGTACCCTGTTCCTTCTACGCCTGCCAACCAAAGCTTGAAGCTCTGAGAAATTATATTCCAGTTAAGTAAACCAGTGAGGACTAAATACACTTAAAAAATAATATTACAACAACCACATCTGAGATGTGAGACACTGATAGAGGTCCTCAGTAAGGCTGTCTCACCGCCTCTTCCTGTGGGCAGGGAGCTCCCAAGAGGGACTTCCTTGCCAGTGATTTGGAACGATGAATGGGGAACAGAAGGGACTATAGAAGGGGGGGACAATTACCTGGGAGCTCAGGTAGACTTTGAGGCACTCCTCGCACACGGCCTTCTTGCAGCAGGGCAAGGGCTTGATGGGCTTGTCTTCCAGGCACACCCGGCACATCAGCACCATGAGGGGCGCATAGGGATCCCCTACCCCGCCCAAGCCAGAGTAGGGTGGAGCTCCCAACAGGCTGGGCACGGAGAATGGCTCGGGTGCCAGGTAGAACTCCAGCTCGATACTGCCGCCGTCGGGGGAAAGGGGGTCGTTTGGAAGAGACAGCCTGGGGCTGGGGAAGGAGGAGAGGGCACTGGCAGGACTAGGCACCGATGGAGGAGCCCGAGGTGGCGACTCTGGTGGCGAGAGCTGCTCGGTGGTGAGGGACACAGGCAGGTCGTTCTCCACGCAGTACACAGAGCAGAAGACGTGTCTCTTGGCTGGCGATGGGCGCTGCTGGGCCAGCACGTCCAGGACCAGCCCGTCGGGGAGCTGGGCACGGGTCTTGGGCTCCCGATGCTCGCTGGGGGGCGCCTCATGCTGTCCATCCCCTCCGGGTCGGTCCTCAGCTTCCCCCTCCTCCTCCAGTTGCTGTTGCAAAGTCTGGGGGTTGAGGGGCCTGCTGAGTGCTAGTCCCACGGGCTGCCCTGGTGCTTGGCTCTTCCTCCCGCCTTGGGTCCCCTGGCTCCACGCGGGCTCTGGGGCGCTAGTATCCGTGCAGCCCGAGCTGCCTCCGCTAGGCTCCGCGGAGTCGGCGAGCGACCTGTGCGCCCCGGCGCTGTCCCCCCGTGGTCGTGGGGGCTCAAAGTGGCCTGCGGCGCCTCCTGCAGAGACCCTCACTTCCTGGGGCCCGCTGCCGCCGCCGCTCACCGTGCTCTGCTCCTCGCCCATTGCCGCCCGCGGCCCGCGCCACCGCTGCCCATCCAGCCGCCGGGACCCCCGCCGGGACCCACACCCGGCGCCGGCGGGCAGCGGGGACAGCGGCTTGGCTTCACTCGCGGCTCTGCTTCTGCTTCCGGGTCCCTCCTCCCGGGCTGGGACGCCCCGAACTCCCTCGCGGGAGCCCGTGCTCCGCGGCCGCGGCGGGCGCAAGGGGAGCCTGGCTCGGCCCGCTCCGCCTCCTTGTCCTCTGGTGCGGCCCGGCACCGCCTCAGGGGTGCGGAGGGCCGCTCTCTACCCGCGCGGGCGTGCCCGCCCCGCATGCAAGTCCCAGTGGTGCCGCGGCCCCCACGAACCCAGGGCAGGGACGGAGGGGGTCCCCGGGGAAGCGGCCGTCAGTCCCACGCCATCGCGGGCCCTGGCTGCTGGCAGCGCAGGAGGGCCGGCGGGAGGGCGGTGGTCAAAGGGTCGAGGGGCCTGTGGCGCCGCCGCGGCGCACACCAGGAGGGACAGCCAGAGCCAGCAAGCTTGGGCCAGGAGACCCAGAGGGGGGAAGAAGCCTGAACAGGCGACCTCCTTCCCCTCTTGTTTCACCTAGAGCCCTCCTCACTGCCCCTCACCCCACCCCTTTGGCGCACACCTCCCTACACGTACACACACACGCGCGCAGGCACTGGCGTACACACTCACATGCACATCCCGAACGGGTGTGATCTAAGCCCTGAGATGCGGGAATCACAGCATCACCTGTCAGACACCATGCAAAGTACTATTATTAAGTTGTTTGGACCTAATGATCAGAAATTCCTTTTGGCTTTAAAGGGCACGTGAAATAACCAAGACATACAGGTACCATACTATAAGAAAGTTTGGGAACCTCAGGTATAGGACAGAAACCACAACCACTAGAAATTTATACTTCAAATTAATAAAGCACACTTGAGCAGTACAGGATTAGCCTTGTCCAAGGAAAGATTTAACCCTTGCCCTTAGCTCCTGGGAACATAACCTCCAAGCCCTTGGAATGCCTTGCCTGATAAGAATGTCTTTGTTTAACTGGGGACCGTTGGGACACACCAGATAGTCTATGCTAACAATGTGATTTATAGTGTGGAACTTGGACCACTCAGACTCAGCTTGACCTTTGGAAGCACTAGAGACTAACTTCAGACATGAAGGTGGTAGTCCATGTCTACATGATCAACTACCAATAAAAACCCTGGACACCAAAGCTCAGGTGAGTTTGCCTGGTTGGCAATACTCCATGCAAATTGTTACACTTCATTGATGGAAGAAATAAGCATCATCCACAGGATTGAACTGGGAGAGGACAGATGTTAGCTCTATTCCTGGTCTCTCCCGACCCTGTGCTATGTGCCTTTTCAAACCATTGCTGATTTTAATTTGTATCCTTTCACTGTAATAAACTGCAACCATGAGTAAACAGCTTTTCTGAGTTCTGTGAGTCCTTCTAGAGAATTACTGAACCTGAGGGTGGTCTTAGGAACCTCACAAACTTCAACACTGCAAAAGCTGGCATGTGTTAACTTTCATAGGCTCTCATTTTCTTTGTTTTTATTAAGCAAAAAGATTCCATTGAAAAGTATGGGGCCCACCAATGCAAGAATAAGACAAGCTTAATATAAAAAGATGAGGGAAAATGCATTACCTTGTTCTTGTCACAAAAGAAAGTTGATTTCCTAAGACAACTTAGCTAAGTAACTGGTCATTTTGATAGATGGGTCAGCTTTAACATTTTGCTGGACAAAACTGGCAGGAGAGTTGAATGATTCTGAAAGTTCTAAGCTAACAGTTTAAGTCATTCAACTGCATTCATTTAAAAATTGTAACAAATAATTTTTATCTATTTATCTCTTAGCACACTGCTACCAAGTTGGAATGGAAGAACCCAGCTGCCTTTGGGGGGTGTTAAATACCACAAGCTGTTTCTCAAACACTGTAGGATCAATAAAGCTCTAAATATTTTCTCAAATACTTTAATTTTTTTTTCAACATGCAAATATCTTTTAAAGGTTCTTATTCACATAATCCTAACTTACATTTAATTTTTCTTATCTTTGTAAGATTTTGGAGCTGTTCTTTTGAGCCTCATGGAAATAATGGGATATAGGAGCAAGAATGTCAAATTGGCAAAATAATATTTGTATCCTTAGTCCGATTTTGCCAATGATTGTCTATTTGCCTGCATTTGTCTAGGCTTCAGTTCTTACTCCTGTAAAATGAACATATTAAACTAGATGACTTTAAGGTTCATTTCAATGTTAAAATCATTTTTTCAATTTAACCAATATGTATTAATCCTCACTTTATGTACAATGTTGTGATAACACATAAGGCTTATAAATGGTAAAAAAGAAAAGAAAAAAATCTCAATCCATGCCCCGAGGAATCTTGCAATGAAATAGAGAAGATACATCTTGAACCATAATATCAGGCATATTTTGTTGGATATTTTCATAGAACTAAGATGCTCTGGTGGCACATTGCCTAAGGCATTTGACTGCTAACCAGAAGTTTGGTGGTTCAAACCCACTTGTCACTCCACAGAAAGAAGACTGGGCAATCTACTTCCATAAAGATTTACTGCCTTGGAAACCCAATAGAGGTAGCTGTGAGTTGGAATGGACTCAATGGTAGCAGGTTTACTTTGGTTTTTGTTATCATACTCACTCACTACCATAGAGTTGGGTCCAACTCATAGTGGTGCCTCCTTGGGTTTCTGAGGCAGTATCACTACAGAAATAGATTGCCCAATATTCCTTTCAAGGAGTGGCTGGTGGGTTTGAACCTCCAGCCTTCTGATTAGCAGTCAAATGACTTAGGTTCTATGCCACCAGAACTCCTCCTTTGGTTATCATAGAACTATAAATTAAAGAGGGTGGGAATTGTGATGCAGGATTGATTTCTGCCAGGGTGGATCACAGAAAGTTTCATGAGGGCATGGAAGATGAGTTACATTTCTATAGATGGAGAAGGGAAATATATGAGCAAACACATGATGGGAGAGCATATATGGTGCTTTGAGTGGCATCTAGTAGTCTTGGGTGTCTGATCCTAAGTAACTTGTGAAGAAAGGACAAAAGAGGTAGCAGAGATGAGCTCACTCAAAATTGTTTAGGGACTTGGTTCTAAAAAGTTTCATTTGCCCTTCTTTTATTCTTATCTACCATCTGTGCCCTTGGAGGATGACCCATTGCTCCATTCACCAATAGCCTTAGTTGTTCTCTGGCCTCTGATGGAATTTGACAAAAGAAAGGTGCTAGCAGGTGATCAGAAGGTTGGGCTGTTTATTTTCCCAGCTCCCAACCCGGCAGGTCTCTGCATGTTATCTATTTCCCTCTGCTGAAAACCACAGGTACTACCCTGTCTGGGTTCTGAGAATTTCCCTTCAGCTAAGAAGTGGTAACAGCTCCCCACAGTTGCTAGTCCCAGGGTATTGTACTTACTCAAGTCCTAAACTAT
>NW_006921754.1:1021301-1028594 GCF_000298275.1 Orycteropus afer afer | reverse complement strand
TAGTGTGGACTGCTAGAAAAACTAACAAATCTGTCCTGGAAGAAGTGCAATTGGAATGCTCCTTGGAAGCAAGAATGGCCAGACTTCATCTCATCTGTTTTGGTCATGTTATCAGAAGGGACCATTCCCTGAAGAAGGATATCATGCTTGTTAAAGTAGAGAGTCAGTGAAAAAGGGAAAGACCCTCAAGGAGATGGATTGACACAGTGGGTACAACAACGGGCTCAGGTATAGCAAATACTGTGAGACTTGTGCAGGACTGGGCAGTGTTTCATTCTGTTGTACATAGGATCACTATGAATTGGAGCTGACTCGATGGCACCTAACAACAACAACAACAGTATTGTTCTAACAGAAAATATCACAAGTGGGTGGCTTCAATAAACAAGGATTTATTTTCTTACAACTAAGGAGGCTAGAAGTCCAAGTACAAAGTGCCAACTCTAGGGAGTGGATGAAGGCTCCTCAACCTTGGGCTTCAGCTCTGTCTCTTGCTCCTGGCCCATTGAAGCTGGAGGTGTCTCTTAACTCAGGCAGCTGCTGGCTGCTGAGGCTAACAAACCCAAGATGAACAAGTAAAATGGCATAGTCCCTAAATTATCAAGCAACATCACAGGCCCCTAGTTCAAGTCTAGGAATAGTCTCAAGATCAGCAGACAACATGGCAGGCCACTGAGATGAAGCCTCGGCCAAATGCTGGATCCAGATGTGCCAAAAAGGTTAAGACCATTCTCAAAGTGTCTTCTTATATACTGGAAGCAGACCATATCCCTAAGGCAGCTACTGAGCTGCTCACAGTTGATCCCACCATAGAGCTGATTACCATTCTCATGATAGGGAATAACTACATCCAGCTATCAAGCCACTCAAAACCAACTTCCACCAAGTTGACACATAACCATAACTACTACATGTATTCATGCTTTTGTATTTAACTCCATTACTAAACTCTCTTAAATTAGCCAGTTTGTTTACACCATATATTTTCTGCAGAAATTCTGACTTACACAGACTGGATTGCCTTAAAAATGATTTGACCAGTTTTTGTTTGTTTGTTAGAGTTTTTTGTTTGTTTGCGTGTTTGTTTTTGGTAGATAGTGGGATATTTGAACAGGAGAGCAAAGATCAGTTCTCATTTTAAGAAAATATATATACAGGTTTCAAGCAGAGCATTTCTATGAAACCCTTCATAAATCAGAATGGTGTAAAATGAAGAAGGAATTACCATTCATTGATATGGGAGAAGCTTTTGAGCATTCCTAGACCCCAAAAATAACATATCAAATCAAATACACATGAAAGAAAAGTAGCTCTAATAAATAGTGTTCACAGATAGCTCAAATTTATGGCAGCTTGATACTCAGTGTAGTTCCAGGGGAAGGAACTTGGTCACGCCATCCTCACTGCTCAGGATACACACAGCCTTTTTAACATCTCAGTGCAAAATAAATGCTGAACACTGGTTTTGCTTTTAATTTCTTTTTTGTAAAAGGGAAAATCCTCTTATGATTTCTTTTAGTTAGCAAAAACAGGTATTAATGTAGGTCTTTCATAAAAGCAAATTGGTGTAAAGCAAATATTTCAAAAAGCGGGAGACCTGTATTGTGGTAAGGTAAAATAGGCATCAGAGAAAGGAGACTTAGGAGGCAAGATACGAGGTTGTGAGTTATTTTACTTTTAACTGCTTATTGTGATTTTGGTGAAATTTTACAGAGCAAATTGTTTTGGTTGCAACTGTTCATACACGTTTTGTTTTGTGATACTGATAGTGTAATGGCTCTCCTCCCACTTCCTCCCTATGGTTACACTCTCCCTGTGTTCTTCTTGCCTATGGATTCCTGCCTCCCTATCTTTCTCCCAGTGCAAATGCTGCCCTTCTGATCTCCCATGGTTGGTTGTTCAAAGGAGTGCATGTCAGTGGTGTGGTTGTTTGGCTCGCCTGTCTATTGTTTGGCTGAGAAGCAAACCACAAGAGTGAATTCAATTCCAGGCCTGAAGGGTGATTCAGGACCATAGTTTTGGAGTTTTGCCAATCTCTGTTTGACCAGTAAATCTGATCTTTATGTTTTTATATTTTGTTCCACATTTTTTTTCTCCCACTCCATCCAGGATCTCCAATTTTGATCCTTTTCTGAGTGGCTGGCACTAGTAGCCAGGTACCATGTAGTTCTGGTCTCAGGGTCATATAGGCTGAGGTTCTCATGGTCCATTTGTCCTTATCTTTGATTTTCTTTACTCTTCTTTGCTCCGGACAAGGAGAGACCAATAATTGCATCTTAGATGGCCGCTTGGGAGCTTTTAAGACCCCAGCTGCTACTCATTAAAGTAAGATGTAGAACAATATTTTTGTGTACTATGTTGTGCCAATTGAGCCCGATATCCCCTGCAACCATGAAGTAGGGGTTATTATTTTGTTGTTTGGGGACATGATGGGGTCTGAACTGGGATGGGCACCAACAACTGCCTGTATTTTCGAGTAAAATCCAAAGTCTTCCTTAAGTCCTTTTTTAGGATATCCCCTCTTTCCTGTGCAACTCCTGTCCTTCTCATTCTCTCCACAGAGCCTCACTGACCCTTGTTCTCCCTCAAATATCCCAATCATGTTTTCACTTCAGAGCCTTGACTCCCTGTTCCCTGTGCCTTAATCACGCATATTCCCCACCATATGCTTGGCTCTCCATTACTTTCTTTGGGTCTCTGCTTTAAATATCTCCTTGTCCAAGAAGTCTTTCTTCACACTCTAGATGAAATACCACCACACTTCAGCACCCCTTTCTCAGGCATCTCTATCCTTTGCTCTATTTTATTTTTCTCATAAAACCCACAAGATGAGAAAGCATATACTTATTTTTTTTTATTTGTTAATTGTTTATCCCCTCTTAGATTTTTAAGCTCTATGAGAGAAGGGACTTTTTTTTTGCTCTTCTATCCCTAGTGGATAGAAATGTGCCTAGCACATAGTAGGTGCTCAGTAAACATTTACTGAATGATAGTAACTATTGGAGAGAAAATCTGTGGAATAGGGTGATAGATGTAATATGGTAACAAGAGTAACAGAGACAGAATTAAATGACTCCAAATTTTTTTTTCCTGTTATGTAAATCTGATTTCTTACAGGTGATTTTTATGCTTTCTTACAAAATAGCAAGATTTGCTTAAATCTAGTTCATTTTTAATTTTACATTTTGAAACATACTTTTTTTTCATTTCCAATGTCATTTTAAAGTCCAATGTTAGTCATAGAAGTCTTAGCAATTCCTATGAGAAATGTGAGTGGGTTGGAACTCATAAACATATTTTTAAGACTTTGCTTCTGATTTATTCTCTTATTCTATTAACAGATTCTATTGATACTATTTTTTGTGTGGGTTGTGGCTGAGAGTTCTAGGCCTTTTTTATTTCCCCCTCAACTTCATGTAACAGTGCTATGATGTGTCATCAGCTGACTCAAGGCTTCCCTGTTTCAACAAATAGTTAAGTTAGACAATTAGTCAATGTGCTTGACATGATTATTCAGCTCTTTCTGTGATACATATATCGTTATTTAATTTTTTTATTCCAATTTTAGGCATGAATAAGAGATATTGTGAAACTACAGCTCAGCAATGCTCTAGAGCACAGGCTTTCCTACATCTAAAACACTCTCCAATATGGTGCCACTGTTTCTCAAAATGGCATCTGTCAATGACGTTCTGCAGCAATATGGAGATATGATCTATTGATGTGCACTTGTCATTTGAGTCATGCATCTGCAAGTCCTCTCAGTCCCTGTGCTACACAGAATATTCTACCTTATGATTTTAAGAATAATCTTTTTAATTTCATAAGAAAAATGAAGTAATAAAATTGGGATGATTTTTAATGTTATCAGGGAGTGAAAAATAACTGCCAATGAACTTAAATCAAATAAGATTTAACTCTTAGGAAAACTAGTTTCTTTGGTTCCCCCAGAAATATCATGGCTAAAAAAGTATTTTAAATTCTAGACATCATTCTTCTTTTTCTTTTTTCTGTTCATTAAAATAGGGAAGACTCAGGATGTATAATCACGCATTTTTAAAATTTCAATACTCACTTGAAAGAATATTTGTTGTTGTTGTTGTTATGTGCCTCCAAGTAGTACTCGACTCATAGCAACCCCTCCTTGGGTTTCCGAGGCAGTATCACTATGGAAGTAGATTGCCCAACCTTCCTTCTGAGAAGTGGCTGGTGGGTTTGAACCACCAGCCTTCTGGTTAGCAGTCAAGTGCCTTAGGCACTATGCTACCAGAGCTTTTATCCAAGTTAAAAATAGAAAGTAACAGAGAAGTTCAATTGTTTGATAAAAATTATATGTTAGAGTCATATTATGAAAAAAAAAAAAAAAGTCTAATTATAGCATCCTCCTGGCTACAGAGGATTAAGGCTTGATTTTATACTATTTTATTCTAATTATAAAGCAATCATATTATTCTTTTCTAAGACTGGCTTTAGAAAAATGTTGTGAAATAAATTATATGTAGGTTCTGTGTTTCCTCTATGCCACCTTGCTCATGGTGTAAGTGCTGGGGTCTCACCCTGCAACTTGAAAAATAATACTTCCCACCATATTAATTTGGCAAGATTCAGAATTTTCCTACGTCATTCCCCTACATTAAAATTTATCTGAGTTATGTCCAAATCCCTCAGTCCTTAGCGTTAACCTCCAAATGACAATAGGGAATTATTACTATTAATAGTGTAATATTATGTATATCTATAACATGGGTTGCAATGTGTTTTGATAAGAATTATCTTATCTGATTAATCAACAACACTATAAAACACCCCAAAACCAAACCCACTGCCATCAATTCGATTCCGTATCATGGTAACCCCCATTGGATTTCCAAAGCAGTAAATCTTTACTGAAGTAGATTTTCCTATCTTCCTTCCACAGAGCGGCTGGTGGGTTTGAACTGCCAACCTTCTGGTTAGCAGTCAAATGCCTTAGGCACTGCACCAACAGAGCTCCTTACTATAAAATAGGAATGTCCAATTTAAAGGAGGGAGCTCTGGTCACCTAGTGCCTAAGGCATGTGGCTGATAACCAGAAGGCTGATGGTTCAAACCCACAAGCCACTTCTCAGAATAAGGTTGGGCAATCTACTTCCGTAGTGATACCACCTTGGAAACCTAAGGAGGGGTCGTTATGAGTTGGATCCGAGTCCATGGCAGTGGGGAATTTAAAGGAGCTCTGGTAGTGCTGTGGTTAAGGCATTGGGCTGCTAACTAAAAAGGTTGGCAGTTCAAACCCACCAGCTGCTTTGTGGGAGGAAGATGAGGTAGTCTGCTTCCATAAAGATTTAAAGTTTTGGAAACCCTATGGTGGTCACTAGGAGTCAAAATTCACTTGATGCCAGTAGGTTAATTTATAGGAGTTGGTAAACTACAGTCCAAAACCCACTTTTACACAATCCTAAAACCTAAAGAATGGTTTTTACCTTTTTAAGGAGCTCTTTAAAAAAAAAAAGAAAGAAAAAGAAAAATAGGCAATAAAATTTTGACTTGCTTCTTGAGCAAGCCTAAAATATTTATCATCTGCCACTTTACAATTATAATTTCTCTATCCTAGATTAGTATCATAATCCTGACCCAAATCATTCTATTTTCAGTCATCTTGTAAGCATGTGAAAGGTGGACAATGAAAGAGGAAGCAAGAGAAAGAATTGACATATTTGCAATGTTGCATTGGCAAAGAATTCTGAATATAGCTTGGACTATCAGAAGAATGGGAGCTCTGGTAGCATAGTGGCTAAGACACTTGCCTGCTAACCAGATGGCTGGCAGTTCAAACCCACCAGCCACTCCTCGGAAGGAAGGTTGGGCAATCCTACTTCCGTAGTGATACTGCCTCGGAAACCCAAGGAGGGGTCGCTATGAGTCAGGTTTGACTCGACGGCACATAACAACAACAACAACAATCAGAAGAATAAACAAATCAGTCTTGGTGAAGTACAGCCAGAATATTTCTTAGAATATAATAATTGAGAGGATGGGGAGATTTCATCTTGCTTGGTTTGGACACGTTACTAGGAGGGACTAATGATTGAAAAAGAACATCATGCTTGGTAAAGTAGAGGGTCAGTGAAATAGGCGGAGTCTCAATAAAATGGATTGACACAGTGGCTGCAATAATTGGCTCAAACATAGCAACAGTTCTGAAGGTGGCCCCGAACCAAGCAACATTTCCTTCTGTTTGACTCAGGGCTAAGAGTTGGGGCCAATTCAATGACACCTAACAACAATAAAATAGAGAGAAAACTACATATAGGAAGAGAGCTGGAAGTATTTTGACTTCAAATCTATTTTTCAAAATCCCAAGAAACTTTTTCCCTCCCTCTGTTTTTCATTCCTTCTTCCTTTTAGAAAGGAGTGAGAATAATTACTCTCTCCCTAACCATGGCCCGAGGAGCTCTGGTAGCATAGTGTCTAAGGCACTTGACTGCTAACTAGAAGGCTGGCGGTTCAAACCCACCAGCCACTCCTCGGAAGGAAGATGGGACAATCTACTTCAGTAGTGATACTGCCTCAGAAACCCAAGGAGGGGTCTCTATGAGTTGGGTCCGACTCGACCGCACATAGCACCAATAACCACCACAATGACCCAAGACCCTGTTGACATCACCTTGCTTACTTATATGCCCTTTTGGGGATGTACTAGGGAGAAGAGAATGAAATAGTAGGAATAAATAAGGCAAAGGGAAAAGGAAAAGATAGGGGCATGGGAGAATTGTACCATTTTAGAAGAGCAGGGATAAAATAAATGATTCCAAAAAAAGAATAGGACTAGTACTTCCCCTTGCTCTCTCTGAATTTACATGTGGCCTGAGAGTACGAGCAATTAACAATAAGAAGGATAAGAATCCTAAGAGTTGGGTAGGCTAAATGGTGAGCATTTATTGAATACTTACAACATTCAAAGCACTCTGGGAGGTGCTTTGTATCCATTGTTGTTGTTGTTATGTGCCCTGGAGCCCTCGAGTCGGACTGACTCATAGCGACCCCTCCTTGGGTTTCCGAGGCGGTATCACTATGGAAGTAGATTACCCAACCTTCCTTCCGAGGAGTGGCTGGTGGATTTGAACCATCAACATTCTGGTTAGCAGTCAAGTGCCTTAGGCACTAGGCCACCAGCTCTCCCTTGTATCCATTATCTAACTTAATTCTCAATGTATACCAATATTGTACTATGTAGATCAGCTACTAAAGATCAATCAGTGATTCTTAACAGCTCATGAAATAATATAGTGAAAGAACCTGTGATAGAAAACA
>NW_006921754.1:1018283-1020946 GCF_000298275.1 Orycteropus afer afer | reverse complement strand
CCGTAGTGATACTGCCTCGGAAACCCAAGGAGGGGTCGCTATGAGTCGGGTCCGACTCGATGGCACATAACAACAATAACAACAAGGATAAAATAATTAAACTGAGATGGAAGCTGCTACAAATGGACAGAATTTGCAGATTCAGTTGAGGTACATTAATTGCTTGCTAAAACAAAGACAAAAAAAATCAACATTTTGGAGAAATACAAAGAATTAAAAGTCTGTACAAAATATCCCTCACAATATCTGGGATATTATCCAAAATATTATCCAAAATTACTTGACATATATAGCAAGGAAGGTGTGAACCATTCTTAGAAGAAAAACAATCAACAAACTCTGAACACATAACCTAGATGTGGAATTAGGCCTTGAATATAGAAATCATAATTGCATTCAGCAATAAAAACTAATCTTCTCATAACATATAATAAAATATTAAAAAATTCGTTACAATTAATATTGTTGTTGTTGTTGTTTGCCATCGAGTCGGACCCGACTCATAGCAACCCCGCCTTGGGTTTCCGAGGCAGTATCACTATGGAAGTAGATTGCCCCATCTTCCTTCTGAGGAGTGGCTGGTGGGTTTGAACCTGCAGCCTTCTGGTTAGCAGTCAAGTGCCTTAGCCACTATGCTATAAAACAGAAACAAACTAAAATTCTAGTTTAAAACTACAATATTTAAAATGAAAAAAAATCACTGTATGAATATAGCAGAATGTAAATAATAGAGGAAAAGTCTTCACAGCTTCAAGATAGATCACTGAAAATTATTTAATCTGAAGAACAGGAAAAAATACTTTATAAATGTTGCTCCCTATCCTCAGGTAGCCATTGGACAATATCAAAAGGTCCAGTATACAAGTAATTGTTCTGGGAGGAGAGGATATAGATTCTGGAATGAAAAACTTTTTTTAACAAATAGTATACAAAAACTTCACCAATTTAGTAATGAAGAATCTTAGCCAATCCCAAGCAAGGTAAGTATGAAGAAAAACCACACTCTTCCTGTCATAGTCAAATTCCTGAAAATCAAACATAAGCAAATGTTTAAAGTGGCTAGAGAAAAATGACACATTACATCCAGAAATGATTCAAATCATCAATAACTTCTTATCTGAAATACTACAGGCCAGAAAACACTGGAACAACATATTTAAAATGTTGAAAAACACTGTCAATCCAGAATTACACAGCCAGCAAAAAAATTTTAAGAATAAAGATGAAATAAAGATATATAGTATAAAAGAAAACAAAGAGAGACTGCCATCCCTAGGCCAACCTGCACTAAAGAAATGCTAAGGAACTTCTTAAGACTAAAGGGAAGTTCTCCCAGAAATAATTTTTTATCCTAATGAAAATGAAGAGTATCAGAAATGGTAAGTATTAGAAGTGAAATATAAGATCATATTTTCCTTTTAATTTTTTTTTTTTTCAAACTTTTATTGTGATTTGGGTGAAAGTTTCCTTTTAATTTCTTTAAAGCACATATGAATGTTTAAGGCAAAATTTATAGCATTATTTTCTGGGAAAATATCTTTTTTATTTTGTGTTTATTTCCTTAGGAGGGGTCGCTATGAGTCGGGCCCAACTGGACTGCACATAACAAGGACAACATCTCAAGAGGCAAGGGTGTTTATCCTTACCACTTCTATTTAACATTGCAATGAAGATCCTGAAGGCCAGTAAGGAAAGAAAAGGAAATGCCGAGTAAGGAAGAAGTCAACTGCTTTTCATTTGCGGGTGATTATTTAGAAAGAAATTCATTTAAAACTATCAAACTTAAAAACTGTTCACCAGAAGACACTCATGATTCATCAAGGTGAAATCTGGGAGAAAATATTGTGAAACATAGATCTGATAAAAGACTGGAATCCAGGTCATAGAAATGCATCCTACAACCCAGTAACAAAAAGACAAACAATCCAATAAAAATGGCAAAAGATTTGAAGAGAAATCTTCACAAAAGAAGATATGTGGATGACTTACAAGCATTTCAAAAGTACACACTAGTAATCAGAGAAATGTAAATTAAAGCCTCAAAGGGATACCACTAAATAACCATCAGAATGATTAAATTTAACAAGACTTATACTACCAAATGTTGAAGAAGAATTCTCATACATAAACTCTGGCAATGAAAATGCTGCTATCACTGCTTTTTTAAAAGTCTAAAAAACTACTATAAAACTGAATATATCTGTATACTAGTCCATAGCAATTTTAATCCTAGGTGTTTAGCCAAGAGAAACAAACAAATATATCTGCAAGGAGAAAGATTATAAGAGCTTTTTCACAATTGCCAAAAACTGGATATAATCCAGGTGTTCATCAATAAGCGAACTTATTAAAAAAAAACTAGCATATTTATAAAGTCAAATATTACTCATGAGGGAATATTCAATTCCACATTAATATACAGAATCTTAAAGTTAATTCCAATTACAATATACTAACTTATCTTCAAATTCCTTAGTAATTTCCAGATAAAAGCAAAATACATTCTTTATGAAAAGGAGAAGAAAGTACAAACTAGGGCTAAGAGTTTTATATGTTGTTGTTGTTGTTATGTGCCGTCGAGTCGGCCCCAACTCATAGCGACCCCTCCTTGGGTTTCCGAGGCAGTTATCACTACGGAAGTAGGATTGCCCAACCTTCCTTCC
>NW_006921754.1:1004305-1018183 GCF_000298275.1 Orycteropus afer afer | reverse complement strand
AGCCATCTGGTTAGCAGGCAAGTGTCTTAGCCACTATGCTACCAGAGAGTTTTATATAGAAGTTGAGAATTAACTCAAAGTGAAAACTTGAGAAGATGGGTTCTGGGAAAAAATGTGGCCAAGCAAGTTTTCTTATGAAGAGAAAGCTCAGCGTCCCTGAAAGAGGTGGCCAATATGTCTAGTAGTAAATGTCTCATAGTTCTATCTGCCTCTGTTCTGGTTACCTAGTGCCACTATGACAAGAATATACCACAGATGGGATGCTTGAACAAGCAGGAATTGATTCTCTTGCAGTTTGGGAGGCTAGAAGTCCAAGTTCCAAGTACCAGGCTCTAGGAGCTGTTTGCAAGGCCCTCAACCTTGGGCTTCAGCTCTACCTCTTGCTCCCAGCCCACTGAAGCTAGAGGCATCTCTTCACTCTGGCAGCTACTGGCTGCTGAGGCTAACAAGCCCAAGGTCAACAAATAAAATGGCACAGTCCCCATGTTACCAACTAACACAGCAGGCCATTGATTTAAGTCTATTGAAAGCCCCAGGATTGGCAGAGCACGGCAGGCTGCTGAACAACGACATGGCTACATGCAGG
The DNA here is from genome assembly GCF_000298275.1 of Orycteropus afer afer. Taxonomy (NCBI): domain Eukaryota; kingdom Metazoa; phylum Chordata; class Mammalia; order Tubulidentata; family Orycteropodidae; genus Orycteropus; species Orycteropus afer. The sequence goes on along the minus strand of NW_006921754.1, from coordinate 1,017,597 downwards.
GTTCAAGTGTACCATAAGCTAGAGACCATTCCCAAAGCTGTTTCTTATATGTGGGAAGCAGACCACATCCCTAAAGCAGCTACTTAGCTGCTTGTGGTAGGTCTCACTATGGAGTTGATTGCCAGTCTCATCATAGGGAATAACTACCACCAGCTGCCCAGCCACTCAACCAGGCCCAGCCAAGTTGACACACAAACTTAACCACACAGCCTCTCTATAGGATTTTAGACAGGAAAGCATGGAGTATATCCTATGTTTAAAAATACAAGTCTTGCAATAATTGCATCTGGGCAGCTCCATAAACCACTCTGAAAAGAAATTTTCCGACTATAACTAAGCCATCTTATAATTAGTCTTGAGCCAGAAGACAATGAGGGATCTACTAAACAGATGGTATAGATCCGAGTCTATAGCTGAGTGTATGTATGTATGTGTATATATATATATATATATATGTATATGTTGTGTGTGTGTGTGTGTGTATCTCCCAGAGCAACCATTGGATGTACAGTCTTTCTCACGAAGCAGTTAAGCGGAATCTTCCCAGTAGCTCTAACATTTGCTATGATGCTAGTGATTTTATATACATTTTCTTTCTTCAGATACATATTTCCTGCTACAAAATTTAATTGTACTACATTGTATTTTATTGCTTGTCAACAGTACCCTGGTCTTAGCTTGAGGAAAAGAAAAGTTAAATGAATTGACGTATTTGCATCTTTAAGCAAAGAGTCCTGAGTTTTTGTTGTCCTCTCTGGCTTGTTGGTATCCTTTGATGCAGGGAAACCATTTATTTTCAAGAGAAAGGGCATTTTCATGCCCTGAACAGGGGAGATTTGGACCACATTTCCTGAGCCACAGTTCTGCATTTGTTAAAGAATTACTATTTTCAGTGAATTAATTTTAATAGGGAATATCAAAATTAGAGAGATTTGGTTTTGCTTTGTTTTACATCTGTAGACTGATGTTTATAAAGTTCTATCAATTTAGGCTACGTTGCTAGGCGCAAGGAACTCCCATTTACACAGATTTTAAAAAACCAGACAGCTGGTTGTTTGATTATAAATTCTATTCATAATCATTTAATTCAAGGATACAGCTTAGAGAATTTAGAGAAATGATAGCCATGATGTCCTTTAGACACTCTCTTTTTTTTTTAAATGTTAATTGAATCAGCTGATTAGTCATTGAATCACAATAAGGGTAAATTCTAAAATCCTTAGTCTAATAGAAAAAGATTTCCCCACAACCTAGAATAGGTTGTAACGGAGATACGATAAATGATGATGCCACCTTGGAGTACAGACTCTGTGCTGACTGAGGCTCTTGGGATCACATGTGAGAACTGGTCCTCAACTTTGCAGGTTCAAAACTTAACTCAGTTTATCCAATCCAACTCATCATCTGAGTTCTCTAACCTATTTTTCTTTTAGTGCCTCCTGGGTCAGAAAATTATATCAATATTCACCTTCACTGCCTACTGTTTACCTCTTGTTGTTGTTATGTGCCGTCGAGTCGGACTCGACTCATAGCGACCCCTCCTTGGGTTTCCGAGGCAGTATCACTACGGAAGTAGATTGCCCCATCTTCCTTCCGAGGAGTTGCTGGTGGATTTGAACCACCAGCCTTCTGGTTAGCAGTCAAGTGCCTTTAGCCACTATGCTACCAGAGCTCCCACTGTTTACCTCTAGCAGAGCAATTATTTTATGGTATTATAATTACTTGTTCACTCATTTCTCTTCCCCCGTAGATCACGAACTCCTTGAAGGTTGTTGTTGTTGTTGTTAGGTGCTGTTGAGTTGGCTCTGATGTACAATATAATGAAACACTGCTCAGTCTTGTACCAGACACACAATCCTTGCTATACCTGAAGGTAGTATCCTCAATTATGTGACTTATAACCTCAATTCATAGCACAAGGTGATTCATACAGTAAGAATGTAATAAGTGTTTGTTGATGGACTACATAAATTTTGTTAATTCATTCAGCTTTTACTAGCTTACCGTATGATGAAATAGGGCTAAGAAAATTCAGAGTAGAGTTAAAAAGAATTATGTCAATTTATTAATTTATAATTTTATCCAGAGACTAAATTCCAAGAGTCTCTATTAAAGACACCAAATTGCTGAAATTTTTTTTCTAGCACCTCTCCACTGCTGGCATCAAGGCTCCATACCTGGAAATCTGAAGCATCAAGTGAAAGATGGCCTTTTCATTGATCTACAGGTGGACAGATGGGTGGACAGGCTGAATTCTTAGGTATGTTTCTGCAGGGGCAAGCGTGCCCATGACCATGTACAGGGTTGGCAGACAATGTTTCTACAAGTGTATTTGTATGTTCTGTAAGAATTTCCAGGTATATGGTAGAGTTGATAAGGTGCAAGTTTGTAGTCACTTCTTGGCCACAGCCAGCTACCCAAAGGGATCAAGTAGTTGGACCTGTGGGCTCAGGACTATAGTCACAGGGGACATCAAGTTCAAGTGGCATAATATACTACCCAAAACATTGTTCCATATCCTACTTTGGTAAGTAGTGACTGGGATCTTAAAAACTTGCAAGCTGCCATCTAGATGCAACAATGGGTCTTTCCTCATCCAACGCAAAGGAGAATGAAGAACACCAAAGACACACAGAAACAATTAGTCCAAGAGACTGATATACCATGCAATCCTCAGCCTATATGACTATGAGACTAGAAGAACTAGATGGTGCCCAGCTACCACTCTCAACCACTCAGAGGAGGATCTCTTGGAGATCCGGGAGAGAGTGGGAGAACAAAGTGGAACAAAGCTCAAAATCATTTGGAGAAAAAAAAAAAAAAAAAGGACCAGTTTTGCTGATCTGATAGAGCCTGACGGAAACACTGAGACTATGGCCCCTAGCTGCCCTTCAGGTCTGGAACTGAACCCACTCCTGTGGCTTGCAGCCGTACAAAAGACAAGTATATGAGCTGAACATTTACATTAGGTAGATATACTCCTTGGAGAGATCAGTCATGGGAGAATAGAAAGGCTGTGTCAGCACAGGGAGACAGCTGGGAGGGAGGGTAGGAGTGTGAGGGGAGGACACAGGGAAGAGATAACTATGGGGAGGAAATGGGAGGGGACTGTTGCATTGTGGTAAATTGTAGTTAATATCATGAGACAGAGTATATGTGAGCTGCTGTATGGAAAGTGAATTTGCTCTGTAAACTTTCACCCAAATCACAATAAAATTAAAAGAAAGAAAGAAAGAAAGAAAGATGGCTTTTTGAGGAGCCTTGGTGGCACAGTGGTTAAAGCACTTTGATGCTAACTGAATGGTTGGTGGTTCAAACCCACCAGGTGCTCTGTGGGAGAAGGATGTGACAGTCTGTTTCCATAAGGATTACAGCCTTGGAAACCCTATCGGCATTTCTATTCTGTTCTATAGGGCTGCTAATCCCAGTGGGTTTGGTTTGGGTTTTGGTGAGAATAGAATTATAACAAGGGCAACAGTGCAGCTTTGTTGAAATATCTCTAGGCTAGAAAGGATACATTTCTCTAGTGACCAGCATCACATCTTCCAGATTCATTGACTATTAAACAATACTGATGGACATAAGGAGCTCTGGTGGCATTTGGCATAAGGCATAAGGCATTTGGCTGCCAACCAAAAGGTTGGTGATTTGAACCCACCCACCAGCTACTCCATGGAAGAAAGATGAGGCAGTCTGTTTCTGTGAAGATTTACATCCTTGGAAACCCAGTGGGGGTTTTTATGAGTCAGGATTGACTCAATAGCAGTGAATTTGGTTTTTGGTTTGGATAAATAGTGACAGATACTGTGTTTTTGAATAAGTGCTTTTTTTGGTTATCCCATCTCTGTTGGTATATTCAATAGATGTATTGATGTTGTTGATTGGAGGGCTATCAATTTATAGCTATCATGAATTGTTAGAGTAAAAATTCAAACCTCTTATTTTGGCAAAGACTCACATGTCTACTTCTTCAACTTCATCTCATAGTGTTCTCTTTTTGTGAATTAACTTCCAGATCCACTAGTCTTCTATTTTCCCAATTGTTGTTGTTGTTATGTGCCATCGAGTCGGACCTGACTCATAGTGACCCCTCCTTGGGTTTCCGAGGCAGTATCACTACAGAAGTAGATTGCCCCATCTTCCTTCTGAGGAGTGACTGGTGGATTTGAACCGCCAGCCTTCTGGTTAGCAGTCAAGTGCCTTAGGCACTATGCTACCAATACATCAAGCTAATTCCTACTTCAGGGCCTTTGTACTTGCTATTTCCTCTGCTTTCAATGTACCCCTACCACCACTGCTATATATGCATGGCTGTTTTCTTTTCTACATTCAGGTCTTAGCCCAAATATAACCTCTGCAATCATTCTATATCACATCACCCAAAGCTATTTTCTTCATAAGGCTTACAGTCAAGCAAAGTTATCTTTCTAAAATTTATTCACATATTTGTTGATTCATACATTTGAATGTAGGCTCAACATGAACTAGGATCTTGTCTATTTTATTCACTCCCATAAAATCTGCCTCTTAAAAGAGTACATAAAAGAATGCCTTAAGTATAGTAGTCCTCAAAAATATTTGTTCAATGAATGACTAAATTTAGAAGACAGTCTGCTTCTTTCCATCACTTGTTGATATTTAGACTGATTTTTGGAGTCTTAGTGATATCTGCAATTTACAATCTCACTTACCTGTCAAATTTTATCACTCACAAAACTATTCAAAGGCACTCTGGTGGCATAGTGCATAAGGCATTTGACTGCTAACTATAAGGCTGGTGGTTCAAACTTACCAGCCACTTTTCAGAAGGAAGACCACAATCTGCTTCCATAGAGATATCACTTCACAAACACAAGGGGGCATCACTATGAGTCGGCATCAACTCGACAGCAGTGAGTTTAGTATTTTAGGAAACTATTCAACTAGTTCTCTGCTCCTTGGTTAATCCATTCACTGTGAGTACAGCTAATTGTAAGTTTTTTGAGTCGGGGGCTCTTTTTCATTCTTCTTTTGAACTTTGTACAATTGTCTCTTCAGTAGTGAATGCGTGTTGATTGTTTGACGGTGGATCATCCAAGGAGAGATGACCCGAAACAGCAAGAAGCATGGAACTACTCCTGCAGTAAGGAACAGGGCATTCAGATTAGGATTCATCAACACAGGGATGGAGTCATGGGGCAGCAATCTGATAGAGAGCTGAGAGCAGAGGGAAAATAAAGGAGAATCCTGGCCAAGGATAATGTAGGAGATATAAGAAGGAGAAGAAAAATAGGTGAGTACCCACTTGGTGGAGAGGGGAACATAGAGTGGGGAAATAGGATGAAAAGGAAGATAGAGTTTTAAAGAGTGATTAATAGCACTGAATTTGGGAAGAAGAAACAGTTTCACTGAAGCAGTGGGATCAAAGCATGGTTATAAAGCATTCTAGAAGAGGTTGAGTGTTTAGCCATGTATTTGGCATTCAAAATTCAATCTTTCCTTCCTAAGAGAGCAGAATATTACATAAATTATTGTGATTTAATGTAGCCTAATTTTCCAGAATGAACATCCAAACAAATGTATTGCTATTGTTTTAAATTTATTGGTTTCAAATGTAGTTTTATCTGGCTGTTCCCCCTTCATATGGGCTTTATTCATATCCTTTCTAGATAGCCTCTTACCTTTCATGATCTTCTCCTTTGTCATAGTACCAAAAACCAAAAAAATCAAACTCACTGCCATTGAGTCGATTCTGACTCATAGTGACCCTGCCTTGTGTTTCCGAGGTGGTATCTCTACAGAAATAGATTGCCCAGTCTTCCTTCCAAGGAGTGGCTGGTGACTTTGAACTGCCAGCCTTCTGGTTAGCAGTCAAATGCCTTAGGCACTATGTCACCAAGTCCTTTTAAAATGCCTAGTGGTGATGTAGTTTGTTGGAAATATTAAGAGAACACAGAGAAGACACTTAATTTCCATAAAGAAAGATGTAAGCAGTATGAAATAATATACTCCATCCCGACCTTAAGAGGAAAGGGAACAGAGAAAATGTATGTACTAAAAAGCTACCCAACGTATCTTGGGGTGTCCTTGAAAAGGTAACTGGGAGGAGAACAAAGCTTTTCACGAACATTAGGCTCTTGGAATGAGTGGGAATAAACAAAGGGAATTATATCTCTTCTCAATGGTAATTAATCAACCAATCCAATCAAATTGAGATTTAGTGGAACGACCATTGTATTCTAGTGCCAAATCTGTTATGAATGGTTATATGATTTGGGCAAGTCATTTAGTTTCCATGACCTCAGTTCTCATATTTGTGTGATAAAGGGTTGGACTGGGTGATCAATATGACCTCATTGACAGCTAATATTTTAACATTCCTTGGAGAAGAAAGTTTTAATATGGTAATAAGATATGATAAATGGAAAAATCAGCCTCTAATTACTACAGAGGGAGCTCTGGTAGCATAGTGCCTAAGGCACTTGACTGCTAACCAGGAGGCTGGTGGTTCAAACCACCAGCCACTCCTCGGAAGGAAGGTTGGACAATCTACTTCCGTAGTGATACTGCCTTAGCAACCCAAGGAGGAGTCGCTATGAGTCAGGTCTGACTCGACGGCACATAACAATTACTACAGAACTATTTTTTAAGTTTCCACATTTCCAGATTCCTTAATCTTTTCTTAATTATTTTCACTGAGAAATATATATATATATATATATATATATATATATATAGGTCAATTAAATAGAACAAACAGCACATTAAGTCAAACCCTCAGAAAAATAAAGAAGATAAATACCAAATAAAAATTTCCCAAATCAATTTATTCCTGGTTAAATTTATTGTTACAGTCAAATATTTCACAGTCAAAACAAGAGGGAGAGTTTAGGCAATGATTTTGGTTCTAGTAAGGAGAGGGAAGGAGCCTTGGTGGTTAAGAGCACAGCTGCTAACTTGAAGGTTGGCAGTTTGAACCTACCAGTTGCTATGCAGGCTAAAGAGAAGGCAGTCTGGTTCTCTAAAGATTATAGCCTTGGAAAGCCAATGGGGCAGTTTTCACTATGAGTTAGATTCAACTCTATAGCAGTGGGTTTAGTTTTTTTTTTTTGTTTTTTGTTTTTTTTTTGGTTTTTAAGGACAGAAGAAAAGAGAATATCTATGAGTAATTTCTATGAATATGGTATAGTATATCCTCCTCCTCTGCTTAGTCTCACAAACCAAGAGAGAATGTTCTCCCTTTTTACTACTCCATACCCTCAAACTCAAAAGAAAGCAAACTCACTGTTATTAAGTTGATTCTGACTCATAGGGTTTCCAAGGCTGAAATTTTTATGGAAGTAGATTGCCTCATCTTTCCTCTGCAGAGCAGCTGTCGGGCTTGAACCACTATTTTTTTTGGTTAGCAGCCAGATGTTTTAACCACTACACCACCAGAGCTCCTCCATTGCCCCCAAGTGGCTCACAATTCTTTGATTACTAGTGACATCAACATCTTAGCATTTTTTAAATTTGTAGTTCTCCACTGAATTCTCCATCATAATCTTTCACCCTTTTTCCACTTATCGATTCATATGTATATATTGATGTATGAATATATACTAAAGACCTATTGCCCACCTAAGATATATTAATCATTTACTTTGTAGATGAGCAATGTTACGATAGCCAAACACATTTGTTCTTTATAGATATCTATGATTTATTAGGTGCTAACAAATCAGATATCAGCCTGTAGGTCAGTAGCTATAGGAAATATCTCTAAAGACTCCATGTACACTTTCTAATAAATTGTGATGTTCAAAAATCTCTCATTACTAACTCTGACCAGTTATATTACAGCTCAGTGCTCTCACTACAAATCTAGGTAAGTGGACCTCTACTGCTTCCCTATTTCTCTCATAGCTTAGTTATCTCTAAATAACCATTTGATGTGTTATACCGGGTGTGCTTTCCAGCATTCAGGACTTTATCCTTCCAGAATTTAGACTTGTTAAAAGTGCCAGAATTTCAATGGGAACCAGAAAAAAGTAAATGAAGGAGAGGGACTGTTATTGTCATTGAGGGCCTTCTTAGGCAAAGCAAAGGAAGAGAATTTCGTAGACGAATTGTCTTGCCTTCATGTCACCACTAAAATGTCAAATAAAGTAAGAGTATAGTTTAAGGAAAGGAGCCCTGGTGGCCAACAATTAAGAGCTTAGTTGCTAATCAAAAGTTTTGGGGCTCAAAACCCCCCAATGGCTAGCTCTGTAAGAGAAAGAACTGGCTATCTGCTCCCATAAAGATTCTAACCTAAGAAACCCTATAGGGCAGTTCTACTCAAGAGCATTTGCTATTGTTGGGTGCCATTGAGTCAATTCTGACTCATTATGATCCTATTGGACAGAGTAGAACTGCCCCACTGCCCCATAGGGTTTAACTGCCTATAAATATTATGGAAGTAAATCACCAAGTCTTTCTTCTACAAGGCTGCTGAGTGGGTCCAAACTATCCACTTTTGGGTCCGGGGCTCCTTCTGTTGAAGAGCTAGAATAGTAGAAATTATTTGCCCAACTTTGTTCTTTGGAAAGCTTTTGGAGACAGCTAAAATCTGATTTATCGAGAGTTCCAGTCACATTAGAAGAATCTGCATACTTGGAACAACTTTTTGATTCATAGAGAAGTAAACATGTTAGCATTAGTGTTTCATGTTATGTTAAACTTAAGAATTAAATATTTCCATAGTATTACATGACAATGAACAGGCAGAAGAAAATTAGAACCAAGAAGCAAATGAATTATAGCAGAAATTATTAAATTAACCAGCTGCTCATTCTAATATGCAAGTGAATTTTGGAACAAATTAAGAATAAGTCACTATATTATCTGAATTACATCATGTGTAATTCTGAACAGAACAGCTATTCTTGTTATCATTTCCGTCTTTTATTTCTTTTTGTTTGTTTGAAGCCTTATTAAGTACTGGGGATTTGTAAAAAATTCATTTAGAATAGAGACACTATAAAACACTATTTTAACATTCAAAACATGAAAATTTCATATTAATAATTTGAATGTACAATTAAATATGATCAGTCTGCATGGATATATGGATGGCTTAAATTTGTCATTTAATTACATTTCTCTTTTCCTTCAGGCAAAATTCCAGAATTAGATAAAAAAAAAAAACCCTAATACTTACATGAGTATACAAAATAAAACTTCCCTTAGTACCTGACTCATAAACCTATTTGCTTCATAAAGGAATTCACTTTATACTGCAAGACTTCTCTGTTAATTACAATATGAATCTATGAATAAAGAGCTAGCAGCTAAGTGTCAATAAATTTCAAGTGAATCCCTAAAGTTATATAAATTAAACTATCTGTGAATAATGAAGAAAAAATAGTAATTTATGAACCCATGCCTATTTCTTATGAATGGCTTCATCCCCTAAACCCAAAACCCACTGCCATCTGATAGATTCCAACTCATAGTGACTGAATAGGATAGAGTAGAACTGCCCCATAGGGTTTCCAAGGCTATAAACTTTACAGAAGCATAAGGCCACATCTTTCTCCCAGAGAACAGCTGGTAGATTCAAATCAACCTCTCGGTTAACAACCAAGCATTTTAACAATTGAGTCGCCAGGGCCCCTTACATAATATATATATTAAAAAAAAAAACTCACCATCATCAAGTCCATTCTGACTCATAGCGACCATTGGGTTTCTGAAGCTGTAAATCTTTGTGGAAGTAGATTGCTCCATCTTCCTTCTGCTGAGTGGCTGGTGGGTTTGAACTGCTGGCTTTCTGATTAGCAGCCAAATGCCTTACCCACTATGCCACCACAGATCCTTTCCATAATACATAGATATACTCCAATTTCACTTTAAATATTTCTATGAGGTCTTAACAAACTAGATAAACAATCATAAGTGAAGAGATCACAGCATTAGAAATAATCTTAGATCAGACTTTTCTCGAACTTTTTTTTTGCTCTGACACATGAACAATTGGGGGCAGGGTGAGTTGTGGTAGCCTTGTCCTTCAGGGGTTGCAAAAGAACCTGAGGCTGGAGTGAGGATTATAAGATTTGAAAATAAATTCCCCCTTCTAGCTGATTATATGTATTCTCATTTCATCTCCAAATTTAAATCACTTTTCTAGGTCATTGGCGCTTGATTTTTTTTTTTTTTTTTTTCCATATGAGAATCTCATTTGAAAAATTTGGGATGATCAAAAGGCTCAAAACAAATTAGCAAAATTTACAATAAAAACATCCTACATATAACAAGGCCCAACAAAGTTTAGAAAAGCGTGGAGTGAAAGCACATTATTTATTGGATTGCTTTCTGAACTATGCCTTTGTTTGAGAAAAGCTTCCTGCTCTAAGACCTGTCATGTATATCCTCACAAAGTAAAATCCTTGCCTGTCCTTGTAAATACATGACTTTTTTTTTTAATGCTTTTAATTCCTCGTATTTTTACCTTACATCCAGCTGGGCCCCATTTTGTCAAGCCCACTCACCTATATGTCACATTGTAATAATATGTAGCTTCATTTCTAACAAATTATTTTCCACACTGAACAATTTCACAGTACTCTGCAAAGAACTTGGAAGTTCACAGGACATTCCCAGCATCACTGTGGAACACAGTGTGCTTCGGCTGGGAAACACTTCTAGAATATAGTGTGCTGTGAAAGTATGCTCATTTCCTTTTCTCCTGATTTATGCTTTTACGTTCTACCTAAATTTCCTATTATTCTGCATCATTTAATATTTTCCAGACAAATAGTGAGCATTGCTTCATTTTCCCTTCTTTGCTGATGTTGAGCTGTTACCTGTGTTAATTCTCCTTTTGCTAGATCTGCTATCACTGACTTTGCTTTTCTTTGGACTAACTCCAACTTCTGTAGTTGGTTTATCATAGTGGTATAAGGGAAATAAAGAAATCAGATCTAAGACAGATGGCTATTAACTCTTCAAAGATTACCAGGAACAGGAAGTTCGAGCAAGTGGTGGAAGAGGCAGACAAGCTACACAGACCCTCTGCAACAAACATAATGAGAAACGAGTTGAAAACAATACAGAAGATGATCCTGGAACCTTGAGCTTTGAAGGGAAGGATAAGGAAGGGGATTAAATAACACCTAGTAGAAGAAGCTGAATAAAACAGTGAGTGAGGAGACAAAGGTAGCGGCAGACTACTGGCTGTCCTGGGGGCACAGCCATTTTGAATATTTCCCAATAGCAACTTGAGAATTGGCTCTGCTCACTAAGGACTGCAAGGGCAAGGACTTTATTGGTGACTGACAACCACAAAGGAAAACAGTGGGAGGAGACTAATGAACCTGTGGATATGAGTGGCTGTCCTGAGGGTGCAGCCATTTTGAATGTTTGCGGGCAGCTGGTGTGGCCATTTTGGATGTATGTGAGAAGCATTCTTACCTGCACAGGGACGTAAGAGTCGGTTCTGGTTGCTGGGGATAGCACAGGTGATGGCACTGGAGGCTGACAACTAGAAAGGGGTAATATTGACCTTGTTGTTCTTATACCCCACTCTGCCTTGGTGAATAGGGGTGTGGCTATCCCCTGCCTCCACCCCCCTTCTTGACCAACAGAAATTCCATCCCAGTCTGTGTCCTAACAGAGCCTGAGTGCCATGCCTCACCCCCACAGTTTTGGTTTTGTTTTTAAATTATTCTTTTTATCTTTCTCATTTCTTCCTCCACCCCACTTTCAATCTCTGATTCTTGCTTTGTTTTGTTTTCTTTCTCCTCTCTTTTCCTGGTTACCTTTTTTCTCTTTCTTTTGGTTCTTCCAATCTCTTGTGTTTCCTTTTGTAGTCTTCCCATTTTTTCTTTACTATTCTTTTACTCTTGCTCTTTTTTTCTCATCCCTCTCTCCTCAGATATTGTGGCTCCCCCCCCCCTTTCCCATTATATTTCTTGTATCCTTTTAAAATACATTTTGAAATCTTTCTTCTCATTTATTGGATTTCTTCCTTTTTTGTGTGTGATTGCTCCTGTTTGTTTATGCAGTTTGAGTTTTTTGTTCTCTTATTTTTATTTTTTTGGTGATTTTTTTGAGGTTTTTTTGTCTAACTCAGTGGGAGACAACCACTGTTCCCATACAACCCAACCATACCTGCACCTCCTACAGCCCCACTCACTGAGTGAGGGTTACCACTTGCTTTTACACCAACTTACCAATGACAGACTGTGGCCAATGCCAGCTCAACTCATCCTCAATTGCTCTTTATGAACAGCTAATAGAGATCTGTACACACACTCTCATTCTCTAACACACCCACCAGGTGGAAAGTGCCTAAGTGCTAACCACGAGAGAATAGAGAAGCACAGTATCCTGCTCACACAGATATAAAAAAATAAAATAAAATAAAATCTTACATGAATCACACCAACATATAACCACAAACTAAACATAAATACACCACCACCACAATGTCTCAGAGATAACAGACCATCACAGTTCACACAAAAAAGCAAGATAAAATAATAGAAACAAGGGACCAGGATGCAAGCCCAGAAAACATCCCTGAGGAAGAAGCAGTATTGGAACTCCCTGATACGGAATTCAGAAGAATTATATTTGGATGCCTTCAACTAATTGAGTGACAGATCAAGGAAAACACTGACAAAATTAAGGAAAATACAGACAAAATTTTAGAACAATTTAGGAAAATAACACAAGAACAAATTGATAAAATAAACAAAAAAATAGAATTGATAAAAAAACAACAAACAGAACACCGGAAGATTGATACTAAGAATTCAGAAATAGATAACACATTGAATGGGCAAAGGAGTAGAACAAATCAGTGGAAGACAGACTTACTGAGATTGAAGACATATACCTCAATATTACTTTGTTAAGGGATCAATTAGAACAAAAGGTCAAAACATAATCAAGAAATCTTAAGGTTCATATGGGAAACTGTCAAGAGGAATAACCTACGTGCAATCAGAATTCCAGAACAGGAAGAGACAGATAAAACCATAGAGAAAATTGTCAAAGATTTGTTGGATGAGAATTTCCCTAATATGAAAGATAAGAACATATCCATTCAGGAAGTTCAACAAACCCCAAACAGGATAGATCTCAAAAGAAAATCATCAAGACATATCATCATCAAACTCATCAAAACCAAAGACAAAAAATCCTGAAAGCAGCACGGGAAAAATGAAAAGTTACCTATAAAGTGTGACCAATAAGACTAGGCTCTGGTTCCTCAGCAGAAACCAAGCAAGTGAGAAGGAAATGGAATGATATGTACATAAAACCCTGAAAGAAAAAAAAAAAAAAAA
>NW_006921754.1:1000355-1001570 GCF_000298275.1 Orycteropus afer afer | reverse complement strand
TCTCTTCAATTTGAGTGGTGCCACATCAGCAAATGAAGGTCTCGAAAGCTTTCTCTTTTCCATGAGTAAGGCTGGGTTTACTCAGATGTTGCAGCCAAATGCCTTAGGCACTATGCCACCAGAGCCCAATAAAGGGCATATATATAAAACCAATAGCTAACATTATTCTCAATGATGAGAGACTGAAACCATTCTGCTTGTGAACAGGAACCAGACAAGGATGCTCTCTATCTCCACTTCTATTCAACATTGTGTTGGAAGTTCTAGCCAGGGAAAAAAGGCAAGAAAGGGAAGTCAAAGGCATCCAAATTGTCAAGGAAGAAGACATGAATAGACACTTCACCAAACAGCATATTCAGGTGGCCAACAAACACATGAAGAAATGTTCATGATCATTAGACATTAAAGAGATGCAAATCAAAACAACCATGAGATACCATCTCACCCCGCATTAATGGCAAAGTTCAACAAGACGGAAAATAACAAATGCTAGCAAGGATGTGGAGAGATTGGGACTCTTATACGCTGCTGGTAAGACTGTAAAATAACACAACCACTGTGGAAATTGGTATGGCTATTCCTTAAAACGTTGGAAATAGAAATATCGTTTGATCCAGCAATCCCAATACTAGGTATATATCCTGAAGAAGTGAGAGGCAGGACACAGATAGATATATGCACACCCACGTTCATTGCAGCACTATTCACAATAGCAAAGAGATGGAAACAACCTAGGAGTCCATCAACTGAGAAATGAATAACCAAACTATGGTACATATACACAGTGGGATACTATGCAACCCTAAAGTATAATGCAGAATCTGCAAAATATTGTACAATGTGGATGAACTTGGACGATTCCAAGTTCTCACTCACTTTTGCTGAGTGAAATAAGTCAATGCCAGAAAGACAAATATTATATTAGTTCCCTATTATAAAAAGTCAAGAAAAAGTTTATAAATGGAAGGAAACTTTCTTTGTTGGTTACCAGGGATGGGAGGGGAGGGGAGGGAAAATTTCTAGATAAGTTGGGAAAAAATACTTGTATAAATATAAATGTATATATATGTGTGTGTGTGTGTGTATTTGTTGTTGTTGTTATGTGCCGTCGAGTCGGCCCCAACTCATAGAGACCCCTCCTTGGGTTTCCGAGGCAGTATCACTACAGAAGTAGGATTGCCCAACCTTCCTTCCGAGGAGTGGCTGGTGGGTTTG
>NW_006921754.1:995273-999215 GCF_000298275.1 Orycteropus afer afer | reverse complement strand
CCCTCTTTACATAGCCTAGAATGTAGACTGTCTGAAGGGCTCTGGAGGGAACACCATTTCAGGGCTGGGAAACTTGGCTGATGTCCCAAACCACAGAGTTTAGGAGCCTACGGTGTCATGAGCATGACTCATCATGACAATGAAACTGCTCCACTGTACAAATACCAGTTTTCAGCAGTATCTGGGCTCTAATCCTTTCCCTCACACATGGGCATACTGTACCTTGCTAGCTGCCTGTCAGAGAATAACAGTGTGCATAGCTTGAAGTCTGGACTAAGGCCAAAGGTAAGCCTTTCTAAAACTGCCAAAGAGCTCACTGTTTTGCAGAATTGTGTCTGTAGACCCACATTTCCATTAGACTGGAGGACCTCCAGGTGTTTGCTTAAGGAAGTCATTGAAATTCAATGCAAATTAAGGCCAGATTTCCAGGAGGAGAAATTCAGCAGTAAGAATTTTCCAGGCACAAGATTTCAAGACACATTATTTAGATGTGCAATATATGTTTATGATAGACATAACTAACATAGGTTGTAACTTTTTAAAATACAACTTCTTTTAAATTTTGATGTGAGTCACTTCGGTTGGGGTATATAATACAGTATATAAAGAAATCTTTAAGTTCAGAAAACCTGTTTATGCAATGGTGATATACCATTACATCATTTTCCAAGGATTCATTTAAGACGTAAGTTCCCAGTGAGAATTTACAAGCAACATATTGTCATATAGGAAAATCAAGAAAACTTATTTTTAGGGAAATGTAATAAAGACCAATAAATACAAAATTAATTTTTAATATTCATTTTCACTCTATATGGAATTTATCAGGCACTCTCTAGGAAAGATGACAATTATTTATATAGTTACATATATAAATTGTCATCGAGTCAATTCCGACTCATAGTGACCCCCATTGGATTTCTGAGGCAGTAAATCCTTATGGAAGTAGATTGGCCAGTCTTCTTTCCATGGAGTAGCTGGTGGGTTTGAACCACTGACCTTCTGGTTAGCAGTCAGATGCCTTAGGCACTGTGACATCAGAGCCCCTATATATATATATATATATATATATACACACACACACACACACACACACATATATATGTGAGCTCTGGTGGCATAGTGGTTAAGGCATCTGGCTGATAACCAGAAGGTCAGTGGTTCAAACCCACCAGCTGCTCCACAGGAGGAACATGAGGCAATATATGTATATGTATATGTATATGTATATGTATATATATATATATATATATATATATATATATATATATATATATATATATATGCAAAAATATCTTTTTGAAGACTAAGATACACCTAACTCAAGCTATGTTATATTCAGTTGCCTCATATGCATGTGAAAACTGGACAAAGAATAAGGAATACGGAAAATCTGTCCTGGGAGAAGTGCAGCCAGAATACGCCTTAGAAGCAAGAATGGCCAGACTTTGTCTCACCTACTTTGGTCATGTTGTGAGAAGGGACCATAGGAGGGTCACTGAAAAAGGAAAAGACCCTCAATGAGGTGGACTGACATAGTACCTGCAATGATGGTGCTTTGTTTACTTTGTGCTGCTAACAGAAGATACCACAAATGGGTGGTTTTTAAAAATAGAGATTTATTCTTATAGTTTAGGAGGCTAGAAGTCTGAGTTCAAAGTGCCAAACTCTAGGGGCTGGGTGAAAGACCTTTGACCTTGGACTTCAGCTCTGCCTCTTGATCCTGGGCTACTGGAGCTAAAGGTGCTTCTTCACTCAGGCAGCTGCTGGCTGCTGAGGCTAACAAGCCCAAGATTGACAAATAAGATGGCACAGTCCCAAGATTACCACACAAGGAGACCACTAGTTCAAGTTCAGAGACAGTCCCAAGATTGGCAGAAACATGGCAGAGTGCTAAATGCAGAGGACAAGCATGCCAAAATGCTCAGAGACCTTTCTCAAAACTTCTCCTTATATACTGGAAGCAGACCACATCCCTAAGGCAGCTACTGAGGTGTTATAGTAGATTTCCACCATGGAGTTGATTAAAAATCTCATCATGGGGAATAACTATAACCAGCTACCCAGCCACTCAAAACCAGGCCCAGCCAACTTGACACATAACATTATCTACCACAGATGGGCTCAAGTATAGCAAGGACTGTGAGGCTGGTTCAGAATCAAGCAGTGTTTCTTTCTGTTGTACATAGGGTCTCTATGAGTTGGAGCCAACTCGAATACATCTAACACCAACAAATATCTATATCTATCTATAAGCTCAGGCAATCTGCTTCCATGGTGATACTGCCTTGGCAACCCAAGGAGGGGTTGCTATGAGTTGGGCCAACTCTATGGCATATAACAACAACAACATCATCTGTATCTATCTATCTATCTATCTATCGTGTGTATATGTGTGTGTATATTGCTGGACTGGGTATATTTCATTCTGTGTGTATAGGGTTGCTATGAGTTGGAACAAGCTTGAGGACATCTAACAACAACATGATGAAAATAAAAAAAGTTAAGGGACACATTTGAGAGTAAATAAGTAAATAATACACTACATAAATGCGAAGTTGAAAGTTTACTAACTTATCTAGATTTAACATAGAAAAAAAGCACTACTATTTCTATCTAGTGCCTTCATTTTGTAGATGATGAAAGCAGGATTGTAAGTGGGTAAGGAATTTGCTTGCTGTCACATAGCAGGCATGGCTGAACTGACTTCTTTACTTCTGATCTTAGTATATAATAAAAACTTATATGTTAGAAATAAATTCTTTAAACAATATTAAAAATATTATGAATTTTCAACATTTTTATTAGTGAACATATTTTTCAACATGTATAAGTAGTTCCCAGTGATAACCTAATCCATACATGCATGCACATATTTGAGCAAATTATACATATTGATTATTCTATGGTGAAAGCTTGTAATGAAAGCTTTCTTGGCATAATTAAAATTATAGGGTTTACTTTAAAATATTTATCTAGCATATTTCATTCCAAAAAATATCATTTTACTCCAAGACATACTGAAGCCGAGAATGCTTCTTGGTCAGATATATAAGTTTTTTTTCTTTTGAAGTTGATTTTAGACAGAAGCAAAGTCTTTTCAGAAAGAAAATAGATGTTTGAGAAGGACACAGAGACACAGGAAAGACAGAAAGAAAAGAAACCTAAAACATATATAGGCAGTTCCCAGGGTACGAATGAGATCCGTTCCTGTGCCTAAGAATTTGTAGGTAAGTTAGAACAGGTGCATACCATTTATACCTGGACTTTCTCAGTGCCAGAAGGAGCTCTGGTGGTGCTGTGGTTAAAGCTTTGGGCTGCTAACCAACAGGTAGGTGGTTTGAAACCACAAGATGAGGTAGTATGCTTTTGTAAAGATTTACAGCTTTGGAAACACGGTGGGATGGTTCTGCTCTTCCTATAGGATTGCTGTGAGTTGAAATTGACACCATGGCAATCGATTTGGTTTTGGGTTAGCAAAAGAAAAGGCTCAAAGCCCTTTCTGCGATTTAAAAGCTGCATGTGCAGCAAGTGAAGATGATTGTGATGAGGAACTTGTTGCAAGTAGGAGCTGATTCAATTGTTTCAAAAGGAGGGCAAATTTAGTTAACATTAAAGGGCAAGTAGGAGTTACCCATAGGTCAGAGGTTTATAACCAGGAATTACCTGTAGTTAATCCTTTCTAATAGAGTAGTTTAAAGAAACTGCAGAGAACTATGTAAAAACAAATGAGATCAAGTCTTTCTCTTGCTCAAAATTGTTCATTGGCTTTCCAAAGCCAAGTAAAACAGAAAGTTTAAACTATGACCTACAAAATCTGTCTGCCTCTGCTATGACAACCATTTTCTCTTCATACTCCACTATCTATGGTCACCTTGTTTTTTTTTTTTTTTTTTTTTTAAATGATTTTCCTCTTGAAGTCTTTCTACTTCTCTTCCTGCT
>NW_006921754.1:976536-995173 GCF_000298275.1 Orycteropus afer afer | reverse complement strand
TTAAACTATGACCTACAAAATCTGTCTGCCTCTGCTATGACAACGATTTTATCTTCATACTCAGCGAACTATGGACATTTTTTTTTTTTTTTTTTTTTTTAACCCAAATCCTTTCCTCTTGAAGTCTTTCTACTTCTCTTCCTGCTGCCTTTTGAGTTTTTCCCCCATTTATAAGCTCAACTGACTCTTGCACAACAGTCAGTTCTCACCCTTCCTACATAACTTTGTCACTGACAGCTTTATTTAATTATATTTAACTGCCCAGCATTTATTATGCCCAGAATTATATTATGTATTGTCTCTCTCATGAGAATGTAACCTCCATAAAGGCAGACATATTTTATGAGAACATATATGCTTTCACTTATGCAAAAACAGTAAGATTTCTTGAGCATTCACTATGATCTCCACATTATGTTAAGAGTTTTATATGCATCTCATTAAATGTTTACAATAGACTTATTAGAAAGATACTATTACTTTCATCATTTTCAGGTTGGGAAGCTGAGGCTTATAGAAATGACAAAATTTGCCTTGAATTATACCAGGTATTTATTTGGGACAGGATTCATATTTAGGTATTTTTGGCTTTAGGTTCTGAGTTGAAAGCAGTTAAGAGGAATGGGCTTTCAAAGTGTGTAAGTGACATAATCATTCTTATATTTATAAATAGAGCCAATAGTAAAATGTAGATATCATGACTCCTACTACAGTAGTCCGTGACTCAGGGAGTAGATACACCAAGAGCATTTTTATAGAAATCACTAGACGACTGTATTGCATTGTTTAAGAAAATCAGAGCTGAGCACATGAAGCCAAACAAATACCAAACCCATTGCCGTAAAATTGATTCAGACTCATAGTGACCCTGTAGGACAGAGTAGAACTCCCGCATAAGATTTCCAAGGCTATAAATCTTTACAGAAGCACATTGCCTCGTCTTTCTCTCATGGAGTGGCTAGTGGGTTTGAACTGCTGACATTTTGGTTAGCAGCCCAACGTATAACCACAGCTCACAGAGCTGAAAACATAGTAAGGTCTTACTGAAACACTTGTTAATTAACACATAGATTGTTTATGTCAGTATCAAGTCAATTATACTATTGAATGTTTGAATACAGAATTATGGAATCATAGACGTGAACAATGTTTTAAGATATTCTCGTGTTCTGCTTTCCCACGTCAAACCAAAGAAATCAAACCCACTGCTGTGGAGATGATTGCAATCCACAGTGACATGTAGGGCTGAGAAGAACTGCCCCTTAGGGTTTCCTAGTCTGCAAACCTTTAAGGAAGGAGACTGGTACCTATTTCTTCTGGGGAGTGGCTGATGGGTTTGTATCACTGACCTTTTGGTTAACCGCTGCACCTTTCCAACCCCATTGAAACTAATAGCTAAGATATTAGTGAGAAAGAGCGTTCTTCATATATTAAATATTCCTGAAGTGGATTTTTTTTAAAATTCCCTTTCATCAAATAAATTCTTCACTCTTTAACCTATACTTCATTTCTTTTTCTGTCCAAAGTTTCTTTCTTTTGTTCAGTATTTTTGTGGAGGTGGGAGAACAGTAGATCTGTGTTTACTCATAGTAACCCATTTTAGCTATAGATTTTCTGTTCTGTCCACTTGTACTGGCAATAAAGAAACCCTTTGATTTCTCAGTAACCAATACCTCACTTGATATGAACCATGAAGCTAAAGAGCTGACTGCAAGTTTTAAGAAAAATTCTCTTATCTCTAAAACAGCACAGCTGGCCTTTCTTTAAAGTTGCTACCTAGTTTCTGGAATGAGCATGTTTTCTTAGTGATCCCTTTGGACTTCTTAAGCAGCCTGGAACACATCTTTAAAAGATTAAGCTATTGTAACATGAAGACTATAGCACAGGATTGTAGGACTGGTATGGAAGTTGAATCCATTTTGGTTGAATGCTGTGAGCTACTGTTGAGTCCCTCACGAGTTATGGCGATATCATGTGCTGCAGTGTAGAACTACTTCTAACTCTTTAGCCAAAAAAATGTGGGTTTTTTTGGCTGTAACCTTTATGTAATCGGTTTGTCAGGCCTTTATTATTATGGATAGGTTTGAATCATCAACCTTTAGGTTAGCAGCCAATCACAACTAGGTTTGCCACCCAGCCTCTTTGCTTGAATAGATCCGATAGCCTCTCCAAGTCAGTCTTATGTTGAAATGCACAGATCACTAGCCAATTACTCTACATGAAACACTATTGGCTCATTTGCCTCTTAATGCTTAAATTGTTGTTGTTGTTAGGTGCCATTGAGTCGTTTCTGACTCATAGCGACCTCATACACAGCAGAACGAAACACTGCCTGATCCCGCGCCAGCTCTACGATCCCTGCTATATGTAATGCTTAAATAGAAAACCAATAATATAGACTGGCTAAAATTAACTTCGGTGAATCAAGCTTCCTATGGAATTAGCCAAACAATTATGCTGAGGACTGGTCTAAACATGCTCTGAGAGGTATTTGGATAGACAGTGTAGTGATTAAGAGAGGGAGCCAGACCATGCCGGCGCATCCCTGCTGACCACAAATATTTCTTATGGCAGGGCACAGCGTAATTCTTGTCTTTAAAATTTCGAATGCAATCCCTAAAAGCATCGAATATAATTACAGTCAGGGTTTTTCAGGTGATTGAGGTTGTCTGTGTGAATAAATATGTGGTTTAATTGGACCAGCTTAAAAATTCCTTGGTCTGCTTGTCTGTGTTTGCTCTTGCTGTTAGTGGTGCTTTAGAATGGTCCAGTTAAATCAGACTGCCAAAATGGTGAGGCTCCTGTGTGATTTACTCATGCCACACAAACCCACGCAGACTCTGATGAATGCCACATTTGAGAAAATCTCACATTTGTGAAAACATATTGGGTCACATTAAAAAGGAGATTAAATGAATCCCTTTTTCAAAAAGTTTTTGGTAGTTAGAAAGGAATGCTGAGGTGACGCCTGTGCAATGACGGAGCTACAGACGTCTCTTTCTCAGTGGAAATATGCTCAATGGGCTAAATTTCATCACTCTGGGGGAAGGGAGCCCTCCAAGGAGCATGCTTCAAATTACCCTGCAATGGAAAGGTGGCGAATGAAATCCTGACCTTCTGCAATGTAGTTAAGAGTGCCGAGCGAGAAGCAGCCCACACATTTTCCAAAGAAACCCCATTGTGAGCTTTGCTATACCTCAGCACTGCCAGAAAGGAACTCTTCACTTTGTAGAATATAGGAAATTGTGCATATGACCAAGTTATTTGACTTCAGTAGCATTTATTGCAGGTGCATTTTGTTTACCTAATTCTGTTGCTTTTAAAATGGAATTATAAAGCCAGTGGGTATAAACACAGTGTAGGTGTACTATACAGATATGTTCTTAGACAAGATGAGATTTTATAGAAACTGAAGTGTCTTCTAGAATGGCAATATGCCATCATGTCTAGGAAGGTGCATGGTAGCTGATATGATCACTAATGACCACTCCTGGGAACCTTATTCTGGGGAACTATGGGTGTAAGGGAAGGGTCCGAAGTGCAAGCCTGAGGTAGACACTCCACTTTAGTGACCCTCCACAGAGGATGGGGGGTCAGTCCTTTAAGGAATGATTCTCAATACTACTACCTCTTTTGGAAGTTAAGTGATAGAGATTGGAGGAATATCTTTAGTTCTCTTGGTCATTGACTGAAAACTGAACAATTCTAGGTTGAAAGCTGATAAACAGAAAGCACTGCTGTGTAGGTAGGTCTGCTACAAATAATAATAATGATTATTATTTTTAAGTACAAGGGTGATATTGTCATGTATTCTTAGTTATAATTTTACTGCTTGAAGGTTTACATTTCATAAGCAATTAAAAGCTTTAAGCATACTCCATTGATTAAAATAATTTATTTGTGTCCTTTAATGTAACTTCCTTATCCAGTGAGTCTACTGAGGTCACATCACAACAGTAGTTTTATACTATTACCAAAAACGTTGCATTGCTAGCGTTTACTGGGGTAAGATGCATCCATATTGCTTTGCAAGAGCTCTGTGTTTAGTAATCCCACAAATTTCATTTTACTTCTGACCCTTTAATATTACAAGAACAAACCACTTATAATCCCAAATACTTAGTGTTTGAAACACTAATTTAATAGAGCAAAAATACATTAAGAAAGACAAGCTAGCATTATTTATGGCTATATATTTTTTCTCTCAAATAGGAAAAGAATGGGAAACCTTACCCAGAACTGAAAGGAAAGTGTTCTCCCTAACTTATTTTTAATGTCCTTCTCATATAACATATAACTTTATTTATAGTATAGATGAGAAGAAAACCAAATATAAAGGGAAAGTAAATTTCACTTACTATGTGTCTGGGATGGCCCACTGTGGTAGTTAAGGTTATGTGTCAGCTTGGCTTGGCCTGGTTTTGAGTGGCTGGGCAGCTGGTTGTAGTTATTCCCCATCATGAGATAGGTAATCAACTCCATTGTTGAATCTCCTGGAGCAGTTGGTAACTGCCTTAGTGCTGTGGTCTGTGGTCTGCTTCCAGCATATAAGGAGAAGCATTGAGAAAGGTCTGCAGTATTTTGGCAAGCTTGGATCCTGCATGTGGTTGTGTCTTCATTTAGCAGCCTGTCATGTTTCCTGTCCATCTTGGAACTGTCTCTGGACTGGAATTAGTGGCCTGCCCTGTTGTTCGGTAATATTGGGTCTGTGCCATCTTATTTGTTGACTTTGGGCTTGTCAACCTCAGTAGCAAGCAGCTGCAGTAGTGAAGAAACACCTCTGGCTACAGTGGGCCAGGAGAAAGGCAGAGCTGAAGTGTAAGGTTGAGGGGCTTTCACTCAGGATCCTGGAGTTTGGCACTGAACTCAGATTTCTAGCCTCCAAAACTGTAAGAGAATAAATATCTGTTGTTAAAGCCATCCACCTATGGTATGTGTTAGAGAAGCACTGAGGTAACCAAAATACCCACTAAATCACAAGACAAATGGCATATATTTCCCAGTGCTATATATTTTTTTCCCCTGGGATTGTGTTTAAAGGACCCTAAACATGTTAAAAAAGGAAAGAAAAAAAAAGCCCTGGTGGCACCATGCCTAAGGCATTTGACAGCTAACCAGAAATTTGGCGGTTCAAACCCAGCAGCCACTCCACAGAAGGAAGATTGGGCAATCTACTTCCATAAAGATTTACCGCCTCAGAAACTCAGTAGAGGTCAATATGAGTCAGAATCAACTCCATGGCAGTGGGTTTGGTTTTTTTTTTCTGGAAACCTGTAAAATAAAATTTGTAAATAAGAATGGACATAGTACATTTGGATGTGTGTGAAGAGAATGTCCAAATATAGCAAAAAAAAACATGGCTTCCCAGAGGCTCTTCCAACAGAAGGAGCTGGTAGCCCGGCATTTCCCTTAGCCAGGAACTTGAGCATGGCCAACATGGAGACTGTCTTCAACTTAGCCTTTTATTTTTAAGAGACATTAGGACCTTGCATTAACACTACCTGCTACAGATTTCGTCTTACTCCAATCAATGCAATATTGGGTCTTATTCAAGAAAGTAATATGCTGACATATCAAACAGATTGATAAGATTTTTAAGTGATTTCACTCAAAAGACAGTGCCATGTTAAAGATCTAAAGATCAGCATAATTATGAGCTTATTATTGTTTTATTACTTGGGAATGTACAATTTAATTCTATAAATAATTGCCATAATTGCCACAAACTATTTTATATGTACTAATTTAACATCTTTGATGTTAGCTCCTTTCTACTAAGAGATAAGAGTTTGGTGACTTTCTGACATGTTAGAGTAGAGAAAGATAACTGTTACCTTATTTTAAAATTCCAACATCATAGCCAGATTTCTTTTTCAAACTGATGGGACCTAATAAATTGTTTTTTAATGTTTGCAAAATGTTAAAAATGAAAATTAAACAATATTTTGTCAAGAGAAGAGCAGAAGCAGAATCTACTAAATTATACTTTCTTGTGATACCACATAGACTTAAATAGGGAATACATTTAATAAAACAAATGTAAAAGTTTACCATATTAATTTTAAGAGGCATCTGAAATAAAATAGGGAAAACTAAGAATTTTTGTCATATAATTATAAAACTATTGTGGAGGTAAGTTTGTGTGTCAACTTGCCTGGGCCTGGTTGAGTGGCTAGGCAGCTGCATGTTGTTATTCCCCATGGTGAGACTGGTAATTAACTCCATGGTGGAATCTATTGGAGCAGCTGAGTAGCTGCTTTGAGTATGTGGTCTGCTTCCCATATATAAGAAACAGCCTTGGGAGTGGTCTCCAGCTTATGACATGCTTGAACCCTGCATGTAGCCATATCATTGCTCAGCAGCCTGCCATGCTCTGCCGACCTTGGGACTTTCAATGGACTTGAATTAATGGCCTGCTGTGTTGTTTGGTAACATTGGGACTGTGCCATTTTATTTGTCGACCTTGGGCTTGATTAGCCTCAGCAGCCAGTAGCTGCCTGGGTGAAGAGATGCTTCTAGCATCAGTGGGCCAGGAGCAAGAGGCAGAGCTGAAGACTGATGTTGAGGGACTTTCACCCAGCCCCTAGAGCCTGAGCTTAGAACTCAGACTTAAAGCTTCCCAACTGTAAGAGAATAAACTCCTGTTTGTTAAGGCCATCCCACTTGTGGTATATTCCCATCAGAGCAGCAGTGAAGTATGCCTGCTTCACTTAAGAGTTTATACTCATGATTCAAAATGTATTTGAAATATCAGGACTTAAAGACAACTTAGCAAAAAAATAATAATAACAATAATCTATATGTAATCAGGAGTTCTGGTAGCATAGTGCGTAAGGCACTTGACTGCTAACCAGAAAGCTGGCGGTTCAAACCCACCAGCCAATCCTCGGAAGGAAGTTGGGGCAATCTACTTCCATAGTGATACTGCCTTGGGAACCAAAGGAGGGGTCACCATGAGTCGGGTCTGACTAGAGGGCACATAACAACAACAACAAATATGTAATCAATATTTGATCTAGAGATAGAAAACTTGAAGATACTGTAAAAATGACAAAACACCAAACCAAACCCAGCGCCATTGAGTTCATTCTGCCTCATAGCAACCCCTGTTGGTTTTCCAAGGTGGTAAATTTTTATGGAAGAAGATTGTCCCATCTTCCTTCCACAGAGTAGCTGGTGGGTATGAACTGCCAACCTTCTGGTTAGCAATCAAGTGCGTTAGGCACTGTGCCACCAGAGCTCCTTACTGTAAAATTCAGTGTTACCAAAAGTGGCAAGTGATTTTCTTTTTTTTTAAACAAACAGTAGTAGTATATTATCTTAACACGATAATGAGCACCATGTCTCTGGGTGGAACAGGTTAATGTGCCTGGCTGCTAACTGAAAGATTGAAGGTTTTAGTTCACCCAGAGATGCCTCAGAGGAAAGGCCTGGCAATCTACTTTTGAAAAATTAGTCATTGAAAACCCTAAGGAGCACCATTCCACTCAATACACCTGGGGTCACCATGGGTCAAAACTGGCTCAATGACAATGGGTTACTGGTTACGTATTGTTTGAGTTCTTTACATATACTAATCATTTAATTCTCAAGACAGTTCTCTGACATAACTCTATTTTTTATTAGCTCTATTTTTCTCTGAGATACAGAAATAAGAAATAGAAGATGAAGTAGTATGAAATTAAGAAATAGTTGGCATCTTAGGTTCCTAGGGCTGCCATAACAAAATACCACTAAATGGGTGGCTTTCAATAACAAATTTGTTGTCTCACAGTTGCAGAGGTTAGAAATACAAATCAGGTTATTGCCTATATGCATTCCTTGAGAACTTTGAAAGAACTGTTCCATGCCTGTCTCTTAGCTTCTGGTGGCTGCCAGCAATTCTTGGTGTTCCTTTGCTGCTTGTGGATGTGTCTTCACATGACACCGTCTTCCTGTGTGTGACTCAATTTCCATGTTTCTTCTCTCCTTTCATAGACATCACTCAAAGTGTTAGGATCCACCATACTCTGATAGAACCTCCTTAACTTCTAACAAAAGAAATACGCTATTCCCCCCCCCCCAAAAAAAAAATCACACTCACAGGTACAGGAGTTAAGACTTTAACATATACTTCAGGGGAACACATTCATTTTTTAACAGATAGATACACTGTCAACTATATTCACTCAATAAATTCTTATTGAGCTTCTATTGCTTGCCAGATACTTTGCCAGATCCTGGGGACATGGTAGAGAGCCACATACACATGCTTCTTGTCTTCATGGAGTTTACTGGCTAGTGAGGAAGATAGAAACAGATAAAAAGGAATACCAAATGTGATAGGTGCCCTGTAGAGTTAAGTGTTGGCAAGGAAATAGTCTGTGAGAGAGATGTTTGAGCTGAGAAGTAATAGATGGAAAGAGTCAGCTTGGTGAAGGGCAGGAAAGTAGGTCATTCCAGGTATGGGAATAGCTTGTGGAAGACCCTGAGATAGGAAAGACCTGGCATATTGGAGAAAATGAAATGAATCCCATGTACTGGAGCATAGATAGCAAGGGAGTGAGTGACAGGACATGGTTGGAGAAGTAGTCAGGGTCCTTATCACCACAGGGTTGGTAGAACATGTTAAGAAGGTTAGTCCTTATTTATATTGAAAACAGATTTTCATGGGAGGATAGTGGGGAACTAATGATAGTAGTTTGGCTGAGAGACATTGATGGCCTGGATGAAAGTAATAGTGGATGTGAAGAACAAAATGGATGGCTGAGAGATAGGTCAATCAACTGATTGATGTGGATGTAGTTGTCTTGAAAGTGACTCTTTCTTAGCTTTAGCTTGAACAAACTAGGTGGGTGGTTAGGGTGGAGAGAGATGATGGCTTCAGTTTTAGACTAGTTGAATTTTAGGTATCCAAAAATATTCAAGTGGAGATATTGAGAGTAAGCTAAATATATGTGTTTGGATCTCTCAAAAGAGTAAATGAAGTTTAGATCAGAGTTACTGTGAGTTGATGGCCTATAGATAGTAGTGAAAAATTTGTGAATACTTAAGATTAATGTACCCCTAAAAAACAAAACGCAAACAAAAACAAAGACAACTCACTGCCGTTGAGCTGATTACAACTCACAGTAACCTGATAGGACAGAACTGGATAGAGTAGAACTGCGCCACAGGGTTCCAGGTCCGTAAATTCTTATGGACTCAGACCGTCATATTTTTTTCTCTTTTCAGAGCAGCTGCTGGGTTTGAACCACCAATCTTTTGGTTGGTGGCTGACCACTTTAACCATTGTGCCACCAGGACTCCTATATAAGACTACACTGGGGAAAAATTCTGGAGTGAAAGGGCAAGGGCATAAATCTGAGACAAAAAATTAATACTCTTTGAATGCATGGGCAAATGACAGGCAGATGATCATATATATACAACAAGGCGGTATTTTGTTCTATTGTACAAAGGGCTGCTATGAGTCACAGCTGACCCAACAACACCTAATATATAGATAGATAGATAGATAGATTTATAGATATATAGATATATAACCGCTACTGTTCTACAATTGATGCCAATGGAAGCAGCAGTCAGGACATTAGACGACGTATAGCATTGGGAAAGTCAACTGCGAAGGAACTGTTTCAAGTGCTGAGGAGCAAGGATATCTCCTTGAGGACTAAGGTGTGCCTGACACAAGCCATGATATTTCCAATCGCCTGGTATGCATGTGAGAGCTGGACAATGAATAAGGAAGACGGAAGAAGAGTTGGTGCTTTTGAGTTGTGGTGCTGGCAGAGAATGCTGAAAGTACCATGGACTGCTAAAAGAACTAACAGATCTGTCCTGGAGGAAGTGCAGCCAGAATGCTCCTTGGAAGCAAGAACGGCCAGACTTCGTCTCACCTATTTTGGTCATGTTGTAAGAAGGGATCATTCCCTGGAGAAGGATGTCATGCTTGGTAGGGTGGAGGGTCAACGAAAGAGGGGGAGGCCTTCAACGAGATGGATTGACACGGTGGCTGCAATGATGGGCTCAAGTATAGCAGGGATTGTGGGGCTGGCGGGGGATCGGGCAGTGTTTTGTTCTGCTGTGCATGGGGTCGCTATGAGTCGGAAACGACTCGATGGCACTTAACAACAACAATAACAACAACCACTACTGCTGAGTTGGTCCTGACTCATAAAGACCTTTCCTTGGATTTCCAAGGCAGTATCTCTATGGAAATAGATTGCCCAGTCTTCCTTCTGAGGAGTGGCTGGTGGTTTTGGACTGTCAACCTTCTGGTTAGTAGTCAAATGCCTTAGGCACTATGCCACCAGTGTGTGTGTGTGTGTGTGTGTGTGTATAACAATCCATACTAACACAAGCTAATATAGGGGCCAAATAAATGGTAGATAGAGGAAATGATGTAGTGGATCAGTAGATGGAAAGATCTGGTCTTGGATGGTCACAGAAAAGGAATTAGGGTCCCAGCGAGATCTTAAGATCACTAAAAGGGCCTCTCGGTTAAGGAAATTTAAGTTAAGAGAAGAGGAACAGGTAAGATGGCACAAGGTGAACTTTGCATGTTGTTGTTGTTTGCCGTCAAGTCGGCCCCGACTCATAGCGACCCCTCCTTGGGTTTCCGAGGCAGTATCACTACGGAAGTAGGATTGCCCAACCTTCCTGAATTTTGCATAGGAGCTACCAAAATAAAATAAAATAAAATAAACCAAACCTTAAAGGAAACACATATTTAATTTCTGTGCTCATAGAACTTACATATAAATGAAAGGATAATAAAGAGAAAACAAAACCCTAAAATATTTAAAAGAACCGTACTTTGGGGACAATGCAAACTAATGCTGGTAGCATAGTGCCTAATGCACTTGACCGCTAACCAGAAGGCTGGCGGTTCAAAGCTACCAGCCACTTCTCGGAAGGAAGATGGGGCAATCTACTTCCGTAGTGATATTGCCTCAGAAACCCAAGGAGGGGCGCTATAAGTCAGGTCCGACTGGACAGCACATAACAACAACAATACTATGCTGGGTTAATTAGGGTAGGACTGTGGAGGAAATGAGTATGGAATTACATTTTAAAGATAGCCATGGACAGGAATTTCTTAGGGTAGAT
The DNA here is from genome assembly GCF_000298275.1 of Orycteropus afer afer. NCBI lineage: Eukaryota > Metazoa > Chordata > Mammalia > Tubulidentata > Orycteropodidae > Orycteropus > Orycteropus afer. The sequence goes on along the minus strand of NW_006921754.1, from coordinate 984,082 downwards.
TCCACATTCTCACTCAAGTATTTATTTGATTGCCCAGTAAATAAATCTTGACTGCCTATTCTGTAGCGGGTTTTCAAAGTCTAATAGACTGAATTTGAAAGGTTTTTCCCTTTACTGTTCATTATAAACGTGACTTGTAATTGCTACAATGAACCATAATTAGCTAAAGCTAGATTAGATGAAACCTAAGTGCCATTACTATCTCCTTTAATTAAGAAAGGAAAGCTCAAGGGAGAAGGAAAACAGACCGGTGATGTTTGCTTTTACTTAAGCAGAGCAAGGACACTCCAGGGAAGTTAGATGACACTACTTCTAATCTTATTAATGCAGTAAAATTTTTACCATTTCAGAACTATTACAACTGTTATTTTGGAGTCACATTCCAATTTTCTAAAACCTCTTGTTTGACTTTTTCCATTAATAAATCTTTTCTATGTCTATGTCAAGTGAAAACCCCTCTTGTGACTATTAAGATACAAAGAGAAGACTTTTATAGTTAGGAGCAGTGAACATGTTCCCCAAGTTTAATATTCATGTATATATTTTTCATTTCAATTGAATGCCAAATGTGCATTTTTTTCCCCCAGGATTTTGATTTTATGAGGGAAGATCATTCTAATCTAGTTCAGATGGAGGAGATAAGAAATAGCCTTCTCTTTTGAAATAGAGAAAATAATTCTGCAAAAGAAAGAAGTCTTACCACATTTTCCTTCTTATCTTGGTTTCTTTAACTACTGTAGTGGTAGTAAACAATTCTTGGAGAATTATATAGATTAATTTTTTCTGACTGACAAGAAAACAAAACCAAACCTAAACAATGGAAGAAAAGTGCAGGTTCTCTGTGCACTCTTCAGGGTGTAATTTCCCTGCGGTATTCTCTCACATGGTAGGATCTTCCCATGCAACCAAGGGCCCCAGATGGACTGCTACCACAAGCCTTGAAAGAATCTGTGGAAGCATTTGAACATATGTTGCTGTGACTGAAAGCTTTTCACTTTTCTTCCAACAAAGACGGTTTAATCACAGTCAAATAGACACTAAGAACTTTTTCTGATGAATAATTAAAGAGTGTTAGAAAACCCACAGCTAATGTACTCATGGTGAAAATCATAAAGGTTTTTCCCTAACAGTAGGAAGAAGAGAAGAATGCCCTTTACTGCTACTCTTCAACATTGTGGGGGAAGTTCCAGCCCCAGCACTGATGTGAAAAAAAAAAAGAAAAAGAAAAAGTATCCAAATCACAAAGGAAGAAATAAAAGAATCTCTATTCATAGATGACATGATTCTATGTACAGAAAATTCCAGAGTCCATAAATAAGAAAAATGTCAGGCTAATAAATGAGTTCAGTAAACTTCTGCTCAAATCTATTATTTTCCTTTTTTCTGGTGACTGTAGGTTTTTCTTGCTGTTATTTCTCTAAATGTTGGAGATGTTGGTTTAAAGTGTTGATTTTGGCTCTTCTTTTTTGATTGTGTATTTATTGCTATAAATTGGCCTCTGATCACTGCTTTTACTGTGTCCTATTTTGGTTGTGTTTTTATTCTCAATTGATTCAAGGAATTATTTAATTTCATTTTTTATTTCTTCTATTATCCAGTCATTTTTGAGGAGGGTGTTGTTCAGTTTCCATGTGTTTGCTCTTTTTCTGTTCATCTTCCTATTGTTGATTTCTAATTTGATACCATTGTTTCTGAGAAGATGCTTTGCAGTATTTCGATGTTTTTAAATTTATTAAGGCTTGCTTTATTGCCTAACATATAGTCTATCATGGAGAATGTTCCATGTGCACTGGGAAATAATATATATTGTGCTGTTGTTGGGTGAAGTGCTCTGTAGATGTCTATAAGGTCAATTTGATGGATTGTATTGTTTAGCTCTTCTGCATCTTTGTTGAGTTTCTTACAATTGTTCTATCTTTCATTGAAAGTAGTGTATTAAAGTCTCCCACTATGACTGTGGAGTCATCTATTTGCTTTCAAGTCTCTTAAAGTTTGATTTATGTATTTTGGGGCTCTTTCATTGGGTCCATAGATATTTATTATGGTTATATCTTCTTGTTCATTTGTTCCCTTAATCATTATATATAGTCCTTCCTTGTCTCATATGGTGGTTTTAGGCTTAAAGTCAATTTGATCAGAAATTAATATTGCCACTCCTGCTCTTTTTTGGTTGCCGTTTGCTTGATATATCTTCTTCCAACCTTTGATTTTCAGTCTTTTTTTTTTTGTCTTTGTCTCTAAGGTGTGTCTCTTGTAGACAGTATATTGGTGGGTCATGTTTTCTTATCCAGTCTGCAACTCTCTGTCTCTTGACTGGTACACTTAATCCATTGACATTCAGTGTAATTATCAACAAGTATGAATTGGTTGCTGTCATTTTGTTATGTGTTTTTTCATGGTGTCCCTGGTTTCTTTGTTCCATATTATTTTCTGTGCTGAGCTCCTTATGTTTATGAGTTGTGTTATCATTTCCTTTGTTACTATTTTAGTATTTGCTAAATATTTGTGATTGTCCTCTTTTTTTATTGTGATGTGAAGTTTTATCATTTCTCTTGGTGGTTACCCTGTGATTTATAATTTTCTCCCCGAGTTTAGAACAGTCCATTCTATCTTGAAATTCTCTTGGCTTCCTCACCATATAGAAGTTCTGTAACTACACTATTTTTTCCCACTTTTTTGGTTTGTAATTGTCCTTATTTGCCGATTGATTTATTTGGTTCCCTGTTTACAATCCTGTAATCTTATTTTACTTTGGATACTTCCATAGCTGTCTTGGTTTCTGTGTTATGTCATCTTGTGTATTATTGGTCAGTTGTTTGCTATTATTGGTTTTCTGTTCAAAGGCCTCCCTTTAGTATCTCTTGTAAGGTTGGTCTGGTGTTAATAAATTCCCTTACTTTCTGCTTATCTGGAAATCTGCTAATTTCACCAATATATTTGAGGGACAGTTTTACCAGGTATAAAATTCTTGGTTGGAAATTTTTATCTCTCAGGGTTTTATAAATACCACCCCATTGCCTTCTCACTTGCATGGTTTCTGCTGAGAAATCAGAGCTTATTCTTACTGGCTGTCCTTTGTATGTAAGTTTTTGTTTTGTCCATGTGGCTTTCAGGATTCTGTCTTTGTATTTGGTTTTGACAAGTTTGATGATCCTATGCATTGGTGAATTTCTTTTGGGGTCTGTTCTGTTTGTAGTTCATTGGATTTCCTGAATGGATATATTCTCATCTTTCATCATATCAGGGAAGTTCTATTCCAACAAATCTTGGACAATTTTCCAGTGGTGTTCTTTTTCTCTTCCTGTTCTGGAATTCTGATGAAACCTAAGTTAATCCTTTTGATGGTATCCCACATTAACCTTAGATTTTCTTCATTTTGTTTTGATCTTTTTTCTGATTGATCCCTTTCCAAAGAAGTATTCAGGTTTTTGTCTTCAATCTCATTCATTCTGTTTTCCATTGCATCAATTCTACTCCTTTGCCCTTTCCATGTGTTATCTATTTCTGAAAATTTAGTATTAATCTTCTGGATTTCTATCTGTAGATTTTGTATCATTCCTAATTTTTCATTTATTTCTCCTTTTGTTCTTTTATTTTCTTCCAAAATTCTTCTAGGTTTTATCTGTCTTTCCCTTAATTTTATCAGTGTTTTCCTTGATCTGTCTCTCAATCCTTTGAAGATGCCTAAATATAATTCTTTTGAATTCCTTATCAGGGAGTTCTAATGCTTCTTCCTCTTCAGGGTTATTTTCTGGGTCTGTGCAATGCTCCCCTGTTTCTACCACTTTATCCTCTTTGTGTGGACTGTGATGGTCTGCTGTCTCCAAGACATGTGACATTGTTGTATTTAGATTTTTGTTAACTGTTTGTGAAGAGCAATTAAGGGTGAGTCAGGCTCTTCTTGGTGGTTGTTATTGTTGGCCAGTTGGTGGAGAAGGAAGTGGTGGCTTTCAATCAGTAAGTGGAGCTGCAGGAGGTGTGGGCATAGTTGTGTCTATGGGAACTGTTGCTGTGTCCCACTTAGACAAAAAACAACAATTGAAAAACCATCAAAAAAGTAAAAGAAAGTGGATGAAAAATATACTGTGTAAATACACAGGAACAATCACCAAAAAAAAGAAAAAAGAAAAGGAAAAACAAACAAACATGCACAATATCTGGAGTGAGGGCAATAAGAGAGAAAGGGTAGAGTAAGAATAATGAAGAAAAATATGGGAAAGTTGCAAAAAGAAAAACAAGGAATGGCATTAATCAGAAGAAAGAAGAAAATGGGAACTAGGAACAGTGAAGAGAGAAAAAAGTTGAAAACTAGAACCTGGGAAGGGAAAAATAAAGAATAATAATAAAAAGAACAAAACAATAATAATAATAATAATTTTAAAACAAACTAAAAAGGGGGGGGGCAGGGTACTGAGGCTCTGTCTGAGGACACAGGCTGGGATGGAATTCCAGCCAGCCCAGAAGGTTGGTAGAAGTGAGGGATAGCTACACCTCAGTTCACAAAGAGGGTGTTGGGTCTAAGAGTAACAAGGGGGATATTGCACCTTTCCAGTCATTCGTGTCTTGAATGTCCTTGTGGTTCCTGGCAAGTAGAGCCTATTCTTAAGTCCCTGGAATCTGGAAGAACACTGTTGCTTTAAATATGCAAAATGATCAAACCACTTTAAATATTCAAAATGGCTACACCATCCAGACAGGCAAAAATCCACAGCTCATCTTGTCTCACTCTTCACTGCTTCCCCTTTTATTCTCCAGCCACCAGTGCAGTCCTCTGTGCAGCCGCTGGCTAGCAGGACTGATTTTTAGGTTAATTTTAGATCCTAACACCACTTGGCAATATCCAAGCTGTCTGTGCTATCAGGATAGCTGACAGACTGCAGCTCTGTATGTCTCTGTGGTGGTTAAATTTGTGTGTCAACTTGGCTGGGCCTGGTTGACTGGCTGGGCAGCTGGTGGTAGTTATTCTCCATGATGAGACTGGCAAGCAACTCCATGGTGGGACCTACCACAAGCAGCTGAGTTAAAGCTGCTTTAAGGATGTGGTCTACTTTCCATGTATAAGAAACAGCTTTGGGAATAGTCTCTAGCTTATGGCATGCTTGAACCCTGCATGTAGCTGTGTTGTTCAGCAGCCTGCCATTCTCTGCTAAACTTCGGACTTTCGATGGACTTGAATTAATGTCCTGCCGTGTGGCTTGGTAACATCAGTACTGTGCCATTGTAATTGTCAACCTTGGGCTTGTTAGCCTCAGCAGCCAGTAGTTGCCTGAGTGAAGAGATGCCTCTAGCTTCAGTGGGCCAGGAGCAAGAGGCAGAGCTGAAGCCCAAGGCTGAGGGGCTTTCACACAGCCCCTAGAGCCTGGCACTTTGAACTAGGACTTCTAGTCTCCCAAACTGTAAGTGAATAAACTCCTGTTTGTTCAAGCTTTCCCATTTGTGGTATACTCTTGTCAGAGCAGTACCAGGTAACCAGAACAGTCTCCTCTTTTGGTGTTTTCATGCAGGTTCTTCTACTAGTTGGAGTTTAGTCTACTTCTATATCCTTCCGTTCAAAGCTCAGGGCTCCAGGATTATCTTCCATATCTGTGTTAATTGGTTCCCGTTTTCTTTGTTGAAGAGGGTCTGTGTAGTTCCACCATCTTACCAGAACTCCTGAGTTCAGTAAACTTGCAGGTTAGAAGATTAACACACAAAAATCAGTTATATTTCTATATATTAGCAATTAACAACCAGAGGAGGAAATAAGAAAACAATTCTATTTGCAATAGGATCTAAAAGAATAAAATACCTGGGACTAAATGTAACTAGGGTTACAGAGAAAGATTTGTAAGTTGAAAAGTATAAAACATTTGTAAAAGAAAATAAAGAATACCTAAATAAATGGAAGGGCATTCTGTTTTATGAATTGGAAAACAATATTATTAAGATGTCAATATTATCCAAATAAATCTGTAGATTTGCTAAAGGGGCAAAAAGGCAACATCTTTTGATCTCCTCTAACTCCACAAGAGGAAGACAAAATAACCATCAGCAGCCCAAAGCCTGTTCTTGTGATGCCAGACATGCCACCACCCTCCAGCCCTCTTACTGATCTTGACACCAATCGCCCCTCCCACGGCACCCACTACCTCTGCTGGGTTCGATAACTCACTCCAGTGGCCACCTCACAGATTATAGGGGTTATTAGGGATGCAACAGGCTACAATTCAAGTTCAGGAAGGTACTCAGTATCTCTCAGCTGGCCTCTCTCTCGGTAGCATGTCTCTCTCTCTCAGCAGTGTGTCTCTCTCAGCAGTGCATATCTCTGAGCTGGTAGTCAGAGAGATTGCTTCTACCTATAAGAGGGCTCCTTTTGAGCCTGGCAGAGTGGCAAAACTAACCAATCCCAACAACAGAATTCTACACACCTGAGAGAGCAAACTTTCCCAGAAGATTAATTCATGCTGCACCAGATGGATGACTTTAACAAGCAGCTACTCAGTTGCTCATGGCAAAGTGGGAGTTACAAAGACTATGGTTAGAAAAGTCATACCATATAATTTACTACATCACAAGATTCAACATAATTCCTATTAAAATTCCAATAGGTTTTTGGAAGAAATGGAAGTCATTCCTCAAATTCGTGTACAATTACAAGGGAACTCTGAATAGCCAAGTCAATCTTGAAAAATAAAAAAGAACAAAAAGAGGACTCACACTTCCCAATTTCAAAAGCTATTACGCAGCTGCAGTAATTCTAACAGTATGGTATTGATACAAGGATTGACATATAGACCAATGCAATAAAATTGAGAGTACAGAGATAAAGCCATACATGGCCAATTGATTTTGATATGTGTCCCAAGTCCATTTAATGGAAAAGAAAAATTTCTATGACAAATGTTACTGGAACAACTGGATCTTCACATGTCACATAGTGACATTGCACCCACACCTCATACCATATATAAAAATTAACTCAAAATAGATCTATGAAGTAAAGAACAAAACCCATAAAACTCTTAGAACATTATGCTGAGTGAAATAAGTCAGACATGAGGGATAATTATTGTATGATTCCATTCATATGAAACATTTAGGATAGGAAGATGTCTAGGAATAAATATTTATTAGTGGTTATAAGGGGCTAGAGGAGGAGTACTGAGTTTCTCTTTGGGGTGATAAAAACTTGTGGAAATGGATAATGGTGATGGATATACAACATGATTAATGTAACTAATGTCACTGAAGTATATACTTAAAATGGTTAAAATGGCAAATTTTTTGTTATGTCTATTTTTCCACAATAAAATTATTTCTAAAGGAGAGGTGTAGGAGAAACATGAAAAGATTGCTCTTCTATATATTTTACACCGGAGTTGAGATACAAAATAAGATGGTACTGAGCTTATGACATTTAAATAAGAGCAGTCACCATTTAAGGAGCTCTGGTGGTGTAATGCCAGTCATTTGACTGCTAACCAGAAGGCTGGTGGTTCAAACCCACCAGCCACTCCTTGGAAGGAAGGTTGGGCAATATACTTCTATAGAGCTACCACCTTGGGAA
>NW_006921754.1:974848-975981 GCF_000298275.1 Orycteropus afer afer | reverse complement strand
ACCTTCCTTCTGAGGAGTGGCTGGTGGGTTTGAACCGCCAGCCTCCTGGTTAGCAGTCAAGTGCCTTAGGCACTATGCTACCAGAGCTCCTTTTCTAAATTTTAGTGTCCTCAAATTTAGAATGATGATAATAATTCCTACTAAAGACAGTTGTTGATTATATGAGTTAAAATCAAATTGCTTAGCAGAGTGAGTGACAGAAATGTGAACGAGCTCAAATGTTGAATGCTATCCATAGCCCTTGCCCACTTTTTCTTCTTTGGTTGCACCATTCACTTCCCGGGTTTCCACTATTGCACAAGATCTATGAGGTGAAGGATTGCATATAACTCATCTATATCACCCCATATCCTAGAACCAGTCAGAGCTCATGGAAGGTACATAGTCAGTGATCAATGGGTGAGTGGACACACTATAATATCAAGCTGCTTTGCAGAGATTATATAAATTCCTCCTTTAATGCTGAAAGCTCTTTGCAGGCAGTGGCCTCATTGCTTTCATATCCATTTTCTTTCCTTCCATTTCACAAAATAGGTTTTAACAAATATTTGGTGAATATATAACAGTACTCCAAATAGAGTCAGGGCAAGAGCTAATCTTGACTTCAGTGAGAGGGAATTTGAAGGAGTAAAGTGTGAAGGCCCACTAAGGGGTAGAATGAGAGCCTTATATACTCATTTAGCTCAGTCAGCTTGTCACTGTTTTTAAGTCCCAAATAAATCTATCTAGTCCTTTGTGAAATTTTTGATCTAAAATGCTTGTTTGGGGACTCTCAAGGAGGAGAAATCTGATGCCCAATCACATGACGGATCTTTGAGAGAAGCCGTAATGGAAAGAGGATTCACTGACAGTGAGTGATGTTCTTTCTTGTTAGTCTGAAGGCCCGGGCTGAGTTCTCTCTTCTAGTGCTCTGGATTCCTGGAGTAAAGAAATCTTGATGGGACACAAGGTACAATCCTGTTCTTTTCATGTCAATAACTATGATCTATTTGACTTTCTAGCCTGAGTATATATTTCCTGGGATTCATTCTGAGGAGTAAGATAGCCAACTTCCTCTTATATTGCTTATAAACTTACTATTAAAATAAAAATTATTGATAAATATTAATATCAACAATAGGATTATCAATAAA
>NW_006921754.1:967589-968563 GCF_000298275.1 Orycteropus afer afer | reverse complement strand
TCTGTATGTTGGTGTAGTTGTTATATGTTATCGAGTCAGACCTGACTTATAGCCCCCCTCCTTGGGTTTCAAGGCGGTATCACTACGGAAGTAGATTGCCCAACCTTCCTGTATATATATATATATGTCTATGTATCTATATAGATATATGTCTATTTATCTATATGTTGTTGTTGTCATGTGCTGTCGAGTCAGACCCGACGGCACATAACAATAAAAACAACGTATATATATAGTGGACAATATCTGTAGAAAACATTCCGTTTAGTAAAATATATTTGAGACAGTTAACATAATTAATTCAAACAAAAATTTAATGATGAATTATGAAAACATTAAAAAATTTCATTAATTCTTTCTCAAAGTTAGGAAATACACATGGGATAAATTATAGTGAAAGCAAGTTAGACATAGCAAACATTGTAGGTAGAACAAGGTGTTATTGTTAGTTACTATTGAGTCAGTTCCAACTCATAGTGACCCTACGTCCCACAGAACAAAACACTGCCTGGTCCTATGCCATACTCACAATTGTTACCATGCTTGCAGCCACCATGTCAATATATTTTTAAGGGTCTTCCCTTTTTTTGCTGACCCTCCACTTTAAAAGCAAAATATCCCTCTCCAGGGACTTGCCCCTTCTGACAACATGACAAAAGTAAGATGAATTCTCGCCATTCTTGCTTCAAAGGAGCATTCTGGCTGTACTTCATCCAGGACAGATTTGTTCATTCTAGCAGTCCATGGTACAGTCCATGGTACAATATTTTTGGCCAGCACCACAATTGAAATGCCACAATTTTTCTGTGCTGTTCCTTACTCATTGTCTAGCTCTCACATGCATATGAGGCTATTGCAAACACCAGAACAAGGTAGATATCCAGTAAATCAACAAATAGACCCTTCCCCAACCAAAACCTCTTCTTATTCTGGTTTGAATTTCTAGCAATTACCTGTTGGTGTACCAATGAAAA
>NW_006921754.1:947697-966919 GCF_000298275.1 Orycteropus afer afer | reverse complement strand
AGGAGAGAGGTGGTGGGTGCTTTGGGAGAAACGGTTGGAGAAAGGGCTGGAGGGAGGCAGCATGTCTGGCCTTGCAGCAATAGGCCTTGGGCTATTGATGGTGATTCTGCCTTCCTCTTGTGGGATTAGAGGAGGTCATGACATGTGGCCTCCTCACCGTTTTTGCACTAGGTTAAGATGAGTGAGTGCTTGGAGCATTGCATCAATCTGTTCAAACATCTCAATTGGTATTCTGTCAATTCCTGGAGGCTTGTTTCTGGCTATTGCCTTCAATGCAGCTCAGACTTCTTCCTTCAATGTCATGTATTCTTGGTCATATTCTACCTTCTTAACTGGTTAAACATCAACCAATTCTTTTCAGTACAGTGATTCTGTGTATTACTACCATCTACCTTTGATATTTCCTGTGTGTCGTTCAGTATTTTGCTCATAGAATCCTTCAATATTGCAACCCAACACTTGAATTTTTTTCTTTGCGTCTTTCCTCTTGAGAAATGATGAATTCTACCCTTTCATTTTCTATCTTCAGGTCTTTTCATTATGATACTTAATTTTGTCTTCTTGAGCCACCCTTTGAAATTTTCTGTTCAACTCTTTTACTTCATCATTTCTTTCATTTGCTTTAGCTCCTCTCTGTTCAAGAACAAGTTCAGAGTCTCTTCTGACATCCATTTTGGTCTTTTCTTCTTTTCTGGTCTTTTTAATGACCTTTGACTTTCTTTATATATAACGTCCTTAAAGTCATCCCACAACTTGTCTGATCTTTGGTCATTACTGCTCAGTGCATCAAATCTATTCTTGAAATTAAATTTGTTTTTGTTGTTGTTAAGTGCTGTTGAGTCAGCTCCAACTCATAGTGACCCTAAGTACAACAGAATGAAACATTGCCCGGTTGTGCACCATCCTTACAATCCTTGTTATACTTTAGCCCAACATTGCAGACACTATGTCAATTCATCTTGTTAAGGGTCTTCCCTTTTGTGCTGACTCTCCACTTTACCAAGCATAATATCCTTCTCCAGGGAATGGTCCCTTTGGACAACATGACCAAAGTGGTTGAGAAGAAGTCAACCATTCTTGCTTCCAAGTGGCATTATAGCTGCTCTTCTTTCAGGAAGATTTGTTGGTTCTTCTGGCATTCCATAGTATTTTCAGTATTCTTATCCACATCACAATTCTAAAACATTATCTCTTTATCAGTCTTCCTTATTCATTGTTCAGCTTTCACATATATATGAGGTGATTGAAAATACCTTGGCTTGGGTTAGGAGCACCTTAGTCTTCAAAGTGACATATTTGTTCTTGAACACTTTAAAGAGGTCTTTTGCAGCAGATTTGTCCAGTGCAATAACAGCTCTGATTTCTTGACTGCTGCTTCCATTCGTTTTGATTGTGGATCCAAGGAAAATGAAATCTTTGACAAGTTCTGTCTGTTCTCCATTTATCACAATTCTACTTATTTATCCAGTGAGGATTTTAATTTTCATATGTTGAGGTGTGATCCATGTTGTAGGTGGTAGTCTTTAATCTTCATCAATAAGTGCTTCAAGTCATCTTCACTTTCAGCAAGCAAGGTTGTGTTGTCTGTATATCACAGGTTGTTAATAAATCTTCCTTCAGTCCTGATGCTGTGTTCTTTTGCATACAGTCCAGCTCTCAGATTATTTGCTCAGCATAATAGATTGAATAAGCTCAGATTGAATAAGTGTGGTGAAAGGATACAACCTTGATACACACCTTTCCTGATTTTAAACCATTCACTATGCCCTTGTTCTGTTCGAATGACAGCCTCCTGGTCTGTGTACAGGTTCCCCATCAGAACAATTAAGCATTCTGAAATTCCCATTCTTTGCAATGTTATCCATAATATGTTATGATCCACAGAGTTGGATGCTTTTGCATAGTCAATAAAACACAAGCAAACATCTTTCTAGTGTACTTTGCCAAATGTGTTCTTCCCTTTTGGTTTTCTGCCTTTAAATTTAGGTGGGATATATTCAAGGTCATATCTTTTAGTTCATTTACAGGGAACTACCAGGGATCTCTGGTAGCATAGTGGCTAAGGCACTTGACTGCTAACCAGAAGGCTGGTGGTTCAAACCCACCAGCCACTCCTCGGAAGGAAGATGGGGCAATCTACTTCCGTAGTGATACTGCCTTGGAAACCCAAGGAGGGGTCGCTATGAGTCAGTCCAACTCGACGGCACATAACAACAACAAACAACCAGAAATTCAAGTCAGATTCAGAAGAGGATGTGCAATGAGTGATATCTTTTCTAATGTCAAATGGATCTTAGCTGAAAACATAGAATACAAGAACGATGTTTACCTGTGTTTTATTGACTATGCAAAGACATTCAACTGTGTGGATCGTAACAAATTATGGATAACATTATAAAGAATGAGAATACCAGAACACTTAATTGTGCTCACTTGGAAACTGTACATAGTCATTTTAAATCAGGAAAGGTGTGTGTCAGTGTATTTTCCTTTCATGGTATTCATTCAATATGTACGCAGAAAAAATAACCCAAGAAACTGGACTATATGTAGAACATGACATCAAGATAGAAGGGAGGCTCAGTAGGAACCTACAATATACAGAGGACACAATCTTGCTTGCTGATAGTTAGGAAGACTTGAAACAGTTACTGATGGAGATCAAAGAGTACAGCCTTCAGTATGAATTACACCTCAATGTAAAGAAAAAAAAAAATTCCTCACAACTGGACCGATAAACAGCATCATGATAAATGAAGAAAAGATTGAAACTGACAAGGATTTCATTTTACTTGGATCCACAATCAACACCTATGGAAGTAGTAGCCAAGAAATCAAACCAATAAGCTGCAAAAAAGCTCTTTAAATGTTAAAAAGCAAAGATGTCACTTTGAGGGCTAAGTTCTTCCTAACCCAAAGTCCATGGCATTTTCAGTCACCTCATAGGTATGTGAAAGCTGTACAGTGAATAAGGAAAGCTGAAGAAGAATTGATGCATATGAATTATGGTGTTGGTGAAGAATATTGAATATACCATGGACTGCCAGAGAATGAACAATTATATCTTGAAAAAAAGTACAGCCAAAATAGTCCTTAGAAGTGAGGATGGTGATAGTCATACAATTTGGTCATGTTATCAGGAGGGACCAGTCCCTGTAGAAGTGTATCATGCTTGGTGAAGTACAGGGTCAGTAAAAAAAGAAGAGCCTCAACAAGATGGACTGACACAGTGGCTGCAACAATGAGCTGAAACATAGCAATGATTGCGAGAATGGCCCAGGACTGGGCAGTGTTTCATTCTTGTACATAGATAGGGTCATTATGAGTCAGAACTGACTCGATGGCCGTTAACAAAACAACAAACCAAAACTAGTTAAGTAACTGCAATCTTGGTGATCCCTGTGTGTAGCAAGTAGAACTGTAGTCCATAGGGTTTTCAGAGCTGTGACCTTTTGGGAGCTGATGGCCAAGTCTTTATTCTAGGCTTTTCTCCCGAGGTGGGTTTGAACCACCAACTTCTCAATTACTATTTGAGTGTTTAACCATTTGTGCCACCCAAGGACCTCCATACCCTTCTCCATCTTAACCCAAAAAATCAAGTTGTCATCACATTAATTCTAACTCATAGCAACCCCACATGTTTCAGAGTAGAACTGCACTCCATATCCCCACCTTTGCCTCCCATCTTTTAAAAATTCATTTAAATTACGCCACTTCAAGAAAATCTTTCTTGTAAACCTCCACCAGAATCATTTCTTGCTTCATAGAAATTTGCTTATTTATTTATTGCACTTTTACTTTGTATCTCTTTAGAACAAATCTCCTCTACCAGAAAACCAGCTTCTTGAGAACAAGTTCCCATTCATTCATGAATTAAATATTTTATTGTATGATTTTGATAAAGTGCTTATCTTGACCTTACTTTTAAGAGCACTGACTTTTATATTAACAAAACAAAACTTTTTTACTCCTAAATATTAACATTCTTTGTTTTCCTATGTACAAAAGCAAATGTGATGAGAAGTACAGAAAATATTATTCCCTTCATTTTTATATTCACTACCATTTTCCTGGACCTTGTTGTTGAACAATAATGATCTAGTGAGATTTAATCAATTACATTCTAGAATCATCTGGGACAGCTATAATTTTCCCCTCAGTGGAAAATCAACAACAGAATCCTGGAGCTCAAAGATAATTGAATCTAACTCTTGAATTTTACAAAGATGCTTTGACCTATGGGGATTTCGTGACTTGCAGAGATAAAACAGCTGTTCTTTGACGCCAACAGAAGCCAAGAGGTTTGCAGGCCATATACTACTTGTGGAGCAAATCATATTAGTCAGGGAAAGAAGGTACTGAGAGACTCAGTAAACAAAATGGCCATTAGAAAAACAGGAATAGGGAAGCGCTCAAAGAAATCTCCAGAGAAGTATGTCTGAAGTCTTTGGAGTCTTTGAGTGCAATCCAGCCTTTCAGTAGCTCTATGACCAAGTGCACTTCACTGCTCAACTTCTTCTGACAATTGAATTTAATTGCAGTTTATGCTTCTTAGAGCTCCTGTATGATTAAATAAGATTGTATATGTAAAGGTATCTGGCATGGACTATGCCCTCCATAAATGTTAGCCTTTAGTATGTTTTCTAAAGTCATCTATTCCATATGGAAAGAATGAGTGATTTTTTTTTTTTGTTGTTGTTGTTTGTTTGCTTTTCATAAATTCTTCAGATCATAAGACAAGGGCTTAAAAAAAAGTTCTTGAAGAGTAAAAATATTTTCCCCTTGGATACCAGGTGGAGACACATTGTAGGGGAAATAGGGCAGGAGCACAGGAACTGGAGTATCAAGTTTAAGCCCTGGAGGCCTCCTTTCAACTGACTTCTTTCTGTTCTACTGCTCTTTTTTCCTGGCCATTCTTAGGGAGTCAACAATTCCCTTACTCTCACCACTGTCAGGAGTGGTTTATCCCTCGTGGCTTCTCTCTCTCCAGGGCCAGCCACACAAAAGGACATCATCCCTTAGATCCTCCTTCCTTGGTGGTCTCCAAACCAGCCCTTTTCATTTGAAGAGTTTTATTGCTGTTCATTATAGAAAAACAAACCAAAGGAATATGTTGAGGAAGAACAAAAGTTCAGGAAATCTCAGTAAGATCTTACAATGGTCACTCCCTGGAATATGCTAAACTATAGATGGAATTAGATTTGCATTTCTTAGAACATATTTCTATTTCTAGATAGCCCTGTGCAATGATCCTCTTCTTCCTGATTCTTTTATTCTAAAATATGGAGCAATCTAAGTTTGTATGATTCACTACTGAGTTTTTCCTTGGGTCCCAAGTTCCCCAACAATTTGTCATCTTCTCTTCACCTTTTTAGCTTATTTTATGTATCTTTATATGCTTCTTTTATACGTAACCTCTACGATGTGTAGTTGCACTTTGTGGGAGTGATAGAGAAAAGCTTGTGTATTCCATATTTCTTAAAGCAGAAATATCCTTGTTGCATTTGTTGAAAACATACATTCAGCATGTAGAATGAGCCTGATTTGATTTATCAGATGTGGGTTCTTGAGAAGTGTCCCTGGAGGCACATTAATGCCATAATGTCACAATGCAAAGCTCGGTGTACCCTAGGCCCAATGTCTGTGTTGCTATGGCAACAGATTAATCCTAGGCACAATTATGAACATTCTGGGCCACCCCAGGGATTGAAGGTAGGGAAAGAGGCAGTGTGGGGCCATCCCAGAGTTAACTGAAACAATTAATTACTAACAATACAGGAACAGATCCTGGGCTTGCTGTGAGATCTGTCGGTGTAAGCCTTATGTGAGGCTTATAAAAGCTGCCAATCAGCTTTCCTCTTATTGTGATTTTGCTTTCTTTTTACCTTTTACTATCTTAATTAATATGTATAGATATATTTTTTTTGTTACATAAATTTACAGTTGATTTGATTTTTTTTTTTTCTTTTTTCCCCAACTTTCTCTTTTGCTGTTTCTATTTGGTCATTTCCTTTATCATAAACAAGATAAAAATTTCTTCTAACATTATTCTCTGTTTTCTCAAAGTCTATAAGAATATTCACAAATATAGTTATTTTATGAAAGAAATGTTACAGAAATATGATATGATTTACCAACATTATGGGCTGAAGTAGGGTCACTAGCTAGTCATGTATAGAAAACAAAACAAAATAAAACATTTTGTTTCCTGCTGCCTGAGAAATAACTTCTATATCTACAATCCTCTATGACTCTCTGACTTTTCCAAGAAAAGAATGTCAAAGTATTATGACATCGTTGCAAATAAAATTCATCTTAAATATTTAAAATACTGTTTTTTAAATTCTAGGAATATCAGCATTTATTTATGTATTTACCAGATTGAAATGCTCATACAAATTAAATTATTGTTCATATATCACTTCTAGTAGAAATAATTATTATCTCTATTTTATAGAAGATAAAGTTCAGAGAATATAGAAACATTATTAAATTAAAAATTCCTAAAACTTTCTGTGGTTCAAACCCACCAGCCACTCTGCAGATGGAAGACTGGGCAATCTACTTCTGTAAAGATTACTGTCTGGGAAACCAGATGGGGGTCGCTATGAGTCGGAATGGACTGGGTGGCAGTGAGTTTGTTTATTGTTTGGAAAGTCTTAGGTGGTCAAACAAGCTCACATCTAAACTTTGTTAATTTTCAGATGACAAGAGGTTTAAGAATTGGGTTGCGGTGATGGAGCTATAAGGAGCTCTTGTGACCTAGTGGATAAGGCACTTGACTGCTAACCAGAAGGTCAGTGGTTCAAACCCTCCAGCTACTCCCTGGAAGGATGACTGGGAGATCTACTTGAGTAAAGATTTACAGCCTCAGAAACCCAATGGGGGTTGTTTTGAGTGAAAAATGACTTGATGGCAGAGAGTTTGTTTTTTTTATTTTTTTGGTGATGGAAAGTAGGGAGTCAAGTACCTCAGTGCCTCTGTAGCTCTGTTGTTAGTCGCCATTGAGTCAATTCCAACTCATGCCAACCCCAGGTGTGTACAGTAGAACTGCTCCATAGGGTAACCAAGGTTATAATCTTTTGGAAGCAGATGACCAGGCCAGTCTCCTGAGGTGCCTCAGGGTGAGTTTAAATTACCAACGTTTCAGTTAATAGTCCAAAGTTTAACCTTTTGTGCCACCCAGGAACTTTCCTGTGGCCCTAGTCATGTTGTTTTCTCTGGCCCCATCTCATTTCCAGAAATATGACTCCCTCTTACTGCAGACATGGATTAATTCACTACAATTATCTCTTTAATATATCAGTTCACATTTCTGTCTTATACTTTTGCTATTCTCTATTTTATTTATTTATTTATTTTTGTGTGGCTTATTTATTTATTTATTTTTATTTTTAGAGTTTGTTTTACATTCAGCGTTACATGCACATTTAGTTTCACTCCACATTTACCATGCCCAATCCTAACCTTGTCTCTTTCCCTCCTTGCCCAGTAACCCTCCCCCTGTGCCCCTCACAGTTATTGCACTCCTGTTTGTCCTGCATTTCCTCAGTGTGAATGTTGCCCCTCTGGTGCCCTGTGGTCCATTATTCCAAGGAATGTATTACCATAGAGTGTGTGGGTGCATCATCCTGAGCTGAGTGGTCTGCATGTACATCTTGTTAACTAATGGGCTCAGAGCCAGCCTCTGGGGGTGAGTTTTATTCCAGGCGCAGAATGTATTCCAGGGCCATAGTATTGGGGGTCTCAACAGACTCCATCTAACCAGTAATTCTGGTTCATTATTGAGTTTTTAAATTTTGTTCCACGTTTTTCCTCCCACACTATCCAGGATCTCCAGATTTGATCCTTTCCTGAGTGGTTGGCATTGGTAGCCAGACACCATCTAGTTCTTCTGGTCTCGAGGGCCATCGTGTCCTAGAGCTGATTGCTTCCAAATGCCCTTGTTTTTTTGCACTTTTTTGCTTCTGATACTAGGAGACCGTTAGCTGCATGTTAGATGGCCACTTGATAGCTTTTAAGACCCTAGTTGCTACTCACCAATGTAGGATGTGAAACAAGCTTTTTTGGATTTTGTTGTGCCAATTGAGTCTGTTGTGCCCCAGTACTATGGTCCTGAGACCGTAGATCTATTGGATCTCTCTCCCATAGTGCCTGGGTGTCTGTGAGGGATTACTCTGTGCCTTTCTTCTATTGTTTCTGTAAGGATTGCAGATAAACACATAAACACTTGAGAGGATCAGACAGGGGTCAAGGAACAGGAGTATACTGTAGCCCAAGGATTCATTCAGCACAGGCTAATCTTGCATAGACACTAGTAACACAAAATACCTGCTACTCTCTATTTTAGAAGGTACACGTAGAGAATTCTGCTTTCTAGTGCAGAAAATGTTATTTGGGTTATTATTGAATTTTACAGTTCCTCAACTAAGCTTCACTTTCAGTATATGTTGTGATATTTATGAACATTATCTAGATGCAAGAACTGTTAATTTCTTAATTGTTTCCTGCTGAATTCTCATTAGCATCTAGTCATGGCAGGTCAGTGACAAGCATGGTTGCAATTTGCAGTGCAGAGTTTGAAGGACTAGTGAAAGAACTCATAAAAGAAATAGGATCATTGATAGAAATTGTAATGTAAGGAAACAGATACCAAAGACAACTATGAAGTAAGTGTTAGTTAACTGTTCTTGATGTAAACAGAGAATTTATGGTGAAGAGATCTAAGTCCCAGTGATAGGGCTATGCATATTCTAGCAATGTGGAGAAGGACAGGGAAGCTGGAAGTGAATAAGCAAAGGAGAAGAATAGGAGTTGATCAGAAATAGGTAAACTTCTAAATATAGTGAGGTGATAGGATCACCTGTGTTAAGAATACCCTGTAGCCGAAAAAGTTGAGTCAGGGTTAAACAGGTTGAATATCATTACAATAATCTAGAGAGAAAAGAGAGTTGTTGGAGTCTGGTGCTAAGTGGTCAGATACTGAATATATCTTCAGGGCAAAGGCAACAGTATTTGTTAATATACAGATTGTGGAAATTGAAGGAGATGATGCGATATGTATTTATTGAGTTAGTATATGTGTCAGATATTGTGCTAAATTATTCAACCTAGAAAGACAGGAGGGAAAAACAAAAGCAAAATCTCTACTCTTTAGGAGGGAATGATGTAGCATAGTTTTGTGTTTTTTTTCAAAATTTTGACTGAAACAGAAAAAAACATTAATTTTATCTTTGGCTTAGCACTCATATCCATATATTTGTATCTGCATTACTGAAACAAAGGTTTTAAGAAAACTATATTAAGTGAATAATGTATACTAATGTACACTCACTCCTCACTTATCAACATGGTTAGGTTTCAGAGACGGGGTCATTATGCAAAAATTGATGTTATGGAAAAAATGGAGGATGACCACATCAGTTAGTAAAATGGAAGAGGACTAACTACATCATCGCATAACTGCCAAAGAAGTTGAATAATGGCCTAGCCAAGCTGACATATAACCTTAATTGTCACAGCCATGTTACCCATGCCTAGCACCTTGGCTTTTGCTACTGCCAGGCATACATTGTTGATTTTTTTACTGTTAGATAGCAGATTTTTTACTATTGTCATAAATACAAAATGTTGGATAATGAGGTAGTCAATATGTGAGAAGTGGGTGTATAACATAAAAACAGAAACCAAACCCATTGCTATTGAGTTGATTCTGACTCACAGAGACTCTCACTGGGGTTCCGAGGCAATAAATATTTACAGAAGTAGATTGCCCTGTCTTTCTTCCATGGAGTGGGTGGTGGGTTTGAACCGCCAACCTTCTGATTAGCAGTCAAATGCCTTTGGCACTGCACCACCAGAGCTCCTTGTATAACATAAAGTTAATGTAAAACATTATTTTAGTAGTATTACTCTATCATATTCTTTTATACTTCATTTTAAAAACATTTATCACAATATATTAAATTATTTGTCCTCAAATTACTAACACATTTGTCTCTTAAAAATTATTGAGGATCCTAAAGAGTGTTTATTGATGTAGGTTATTATTATTAATATTTGCCACATTAGAAATTGAAATGAATAACTTAAAAATATATTTAATTTAGTAATAAACCATTATATGTTAACATAACTTTTTTGTGTGAAAAAATTCCTTGACACATACATATGGTTTTATATTTTTTGCAAATCCTTTTAATAGTTGACTTAATATTAGACAGCTGCATTCTTATTGCTGCTTCTGCATTCAGCCTGTTGAGATAAGTTGTGTTAATTAAAATATATGAAGATCAGAGTCATGGGTGGTGCAAGACACCAGGGTTGAATTCCCAGGCAATGTATCTCAACAACAGTCATCACCTGCTGATCAGTGGAGGCTTGCATGTTGCTGTGATTCTGAGCAGGACTAAGACAGTCTAGGAAGAAAGGCCTGGCAATTTACTCTGAAAGATTAGCCAGTCGAAACCTATGGGTAACAATGGTCCACAGTGTTTGTTCCGTTGTGTGTGGCATTGTCATGAGTCAGGACCAACTTGACAGTAGCTAATAACAACAAAAACAAAGCAAATGCTATTCTGGTACTGAGATCCCTGTTATTCCAGCAATAATAAGAGGTAAGGTTTTCCGTGGTCAATTTTTTTTGGAAGTGGAAAGCCCAGTCTTTCTTTCCAGTCTGTGTTAGTCTAGAAGCTCTGCTAAAATCTGTGCACCGTGAGCGACCCTGCTGGTATTTGAAATACTGATGCAATAGCCTCCAGCCTCACATTATATGCAAGCCACCACAGTATGACAAACTGACAGATGAGCAGTGAATGAAGAAGAACATGGCATCAGGATTGGAGGAAGGCTCTTTAACAACTATGATATGCAGATAACACAACCTTGCTTCCTGAAAGTAAAGATGACTTGAAGCATTTACAGATAAAATCAAAGAGTACAGTCTTAAGTATGGATTACACCTCAACATAATGAAAACAAAAATCTTCACAACTGAACCAAAAAGCAACATCAAGATAAATGGAGAAAATATTGAAGTTGATGGGGATTTCATTTTATATGAATCTACAATCTACATCCATAGAAGCAGCAGTCAAATCAGATGTCATATTGCACTGGGCAAATCTGATGCTCTTTAAAGGATTAAGGAGCAAAGATGTCACTTTGAAGACTAAGGTGCACCTGATGCAAGTCATGGTATTTTCATTCACTTCATATGCATGTGAAAGCTAGACAACAAGGAATAAAGAATAAGGAAGACTGAAGAAGAGTTGATGCATTTCAATTGTGGTGTATGGTGAAGAATACTGAAAATACCATGCATTGCCAGAGCAAACAAATCTGTCCTGGAAAGAAATGCAGCCAGAATGCTCCTTAGAAGTAAGAATGGCCAGATTCCTACTTTGGTCATGTTGTCAGAAGGGACCGCTCCCTGGAGAAGGATATAATGGTTGATAAAGCAGAGGGTCAGTGTTTTGGTTACCTCTAGTGCCACTCTAACAAAACAATACCACAAATGGGTGGCTTTACTAAAAGGGCTGCACAACCTGCTATGCCATTTCATGCTGGTCTCATCTACCAATTAATGCCTGAGGGCAACCCACTCTGCCAGGAAGCTGCCTGCCAAATGGCATCCAGTTTCTCCTCCTTGGGCTGGTGAGCCTGTCCCTGTAATGCCAGCCTCTCAGTTCTGCTACTGCTTTCTCTCTACTAGCATCTCTGCCAGTGTCTCTGCTGGTGTTTCTGCCACTGTCTGCTGATATCTTCAGTGCTGGAATCTCAGGTCAAGGATGCACTCCATTCCTGTTTCCATATTTTAGGTATCTATCAGAGCAGCACCCTACTCTAAGTACCAAGTTCTATTTTGGTTACCCAGTCCCTCTCTAACAGAAAATACCACAAACGGGTGGCTTGACAAACAGGAATTTATTCTCCTACAGTTTAGGAGGCTAGAAGTCTGAGATTACAGTGCCAAGCTCTAGGGGCTGTGAAGGCCCCTCAACCTTGGCCTTCAGCTCTACCTCTTGCTCCCAGCCCAATGAAGCTGGAGATTTCTCTTAACTCAGGTAGCTGCTAGCTGCTAAGGCTGACAAGCCCAAGGTTGAGAAATAAAATGGCACAGTCCTGCAATCACCAATAGACATGGCAAGCCACTAGTTCAAGTCCATAGTCCCAAGATCAGCAAGAAACGTGGCAGGCTGCTGACTGAAGACTGAGATACATGCAGGGTCCACGCATGCCAAACAGCACGGAGACTTTTCTTAAAGTTGATTTCTTACATACTGGAAAGAGACCACATTCCTAAGGCAGCTACTCAGCTGCTCTAGTAGATTCCACCATGGAGTTGATTACCAGTCTCGTCATGGGTACTAACACCATGCAGCTGCCCAATCACTCAAAAACACGTCCAGCTAAGTTGACGTACAGCTTAACTACACCAGTCAACAAAAAGGAGAAGACCCTCAATGAGATGGAATGACATAGTGGCAGCAACAACAGGCTCAAGCATAGCAAGCACTGTGAGGATGGCACAGGCCTGGCAGTGTTTCTTGTATATAGGGTTGCTTTGACATGGAGCCGACTCCACAGTACCTACCAACAATAATAAGATGTAAAGTCTGTTTTTATTCTACTGATAGCATTTTTTTAAGTCGATAACTAAACAAACAAAATTTTCAGATAACTCTGAATTCTATGATACCTTATAGAGAGATCAGAGCAGTATTGCCAGGACCTATATTTTAAAGGACCACTCTGTGGCCCTCCAACAGAAATCTTGCCCAAAGCAAGGTCATACCTATCCCAAATCAGCAATCTCATAATTTCCTGCTCACATAGCCATGATCCCACTTCCCAGGGCCTTCCATAGGAAAGAAGGTACGAGTGGGCATACTCCTAGGACTGTTTGGGAAACCAGGAATCTTGGACTAAGCTGTCTATAGGAATGAGCACAAAGTCTTTCTTGGTACAGGATGAAGTAGGAGTGAGGAGAAAGGTGAGCACGGGGCCAATACCTTTGTTTGTACTCTTGCTCTGGCCTCCAAATGTTAAGGGTAGCACTAGGTTAAGGGATGACAGAGATTGGGTACATGGTTGGACCTATTTCTAGTTGGGGAGATGTGTAGGATGCACATGAGCAGAGACCAGAGTGAGGAGAAGGAGCCAGCCATGCTGAAGGGAAGTATTTATAGTCAGCAAGAATAGTAACTGTGATGGCATAGCAGCAGGAAAATTTGCTCTGTTCAAGAAGATATGACTCATATAGGGTGGTCCTGGCCACACTTACTTTTAAAGACCCTACTTTATACTAAAATTATAAAGTTATGAAAAATTTGAGAGGCTTAAATAGCTTTTTTCTTGATATAATTTGTACATGAGAAACTCTTTAATTTATAATTGGCTATGATTTTATTTCTTGGCAATTATTATATAGACTTAGAATTTCTAGTGAAAAGGAAAAATATAACCAACTAATTACTTGGAAATGTAAAACAATATTATTGAATCTTAATTAAAGTATTTTAAAATTGACAAAATATTGCTTTATAATATTTAAACAAAGTTTTGATTTTTTTAGTTTTAAAAAACACTGTAATAATATATATTTTTTCAAGTCTCACGTTTTTTTCTAGGTCCTTGAAAGGTATATTGTCCCAAATGGGTTCAACTGTCTTAGTATTACCTGACAGACTACAGCCTAAGCTTAGGCAGTTGTCCAGTATGGTATCCACTAGCCACATGTTGCTATTTAAATTTAGTAAAATTAAAAATTGAGTTCCTCAGATTGCTAGGCATATTTAAAGTGCCCAGCAATCACATGTTTTTAGTAGCTACCATAGTGGAGAATGCAGATATAGGTCATTTTCATCATGATAGAAAGACTGGACAGCACTGGTCTAGGCCAATCTTAGACTTTGGAAATACAGACAACAATGTTATTTGTCTACTACAAATCAAGTTAGTTATGAGATACTCCGAAAAACTTCTCTCAACTGGATTGTAAGGGTTAGGAGTGTGAAGAGGAAAGAGAGAGAATACTTGCAAATTGTTTTGGAGGAAAGTTTTAAACCAAGTACAAATAATACAGAATTAAATCCAGGGTGAAAATAAAAGCTGGAGGAAAATGTGAACAAAAAAGTGGATGGAAGAGGTAATATTAGTTTAATAAAGAACCCAACGATTGGAGACTTTGAAGATGAAAACTTGTGGTAGATAGGAAAATGAGAGAAAATTTAGTCAAAGAGGAGACATCTGATTCAGGTAACTGCTGCATTGATAGGAAAGGGCAGATCTCTGAGATAACACAGAGGAAGTAGCAGCAAAATCTGGCAACTAATTCAGGTGAAAGGAAAAAACAAGAAGCATCTAGAGGACTGAAAAGAATGAAGAGATATTTCTGTAAAGTTAGTGCAATGGATAAAGATCCTGTTTGAGACAGGAGAGACAACAGGAGGAAATGAAGACCTTAGTGCTCATCCTTTTCAATGGAAAGGATGACCAGAAGTCCAGATGTCACCATCAGAAAACAGGAAGTAATGTGGGGATATTGATAGAGGTCAGGGTTCAGTGGGTAAATCGTTCAGAAAACACGATAGTTAAAGACCTGAAACAGATGGGCTTTCTCAAGAAAGGAGGAAGATAAGCAACTATCCTTGTTTAGGGGATGATTTGCTCAGTTATGGGAAAGAAAAGCAAGATCAAAAGGAATGCAGAAGAAATTGTGAGGTGTGAAACGTCCACAAAACAGTTCCAAAAGCCCTTAGGACAATCTCAGGTAAAAGAAATAACACAGAGAAAATGTTGAAACTAGAATAGAAAATGAATAGACTTTAAACTCTGACTACATCACAGAAATCCTTTCTCATAGTGCTTACACTCAAGGCAAGCAATAGCCTTGGCCCTAGGGAATAAAAACCGGATCAATAAATCTGGAATCAGTACTTCTCATTTTAAGGAGGAGGTACACACTGATTCATGGGATGGCATCAGAGAGGATATGGTTCTATAA
Organism: Orycteropus afer afer; assembly: GCF_000298275.1. Lineage (NCBI taxonomy): Eukaryota > Metazoa > Chordata > Mammalia > Tubulidentata > Orycteropodidae > Orycteropus > Orycteropus afer. Next base: position 951,912 of record NW_006921754.1, on the reverse strand, counting down.
TGCATTGTTAAAAAGAGCCAGGCACATGTTCATAGTTATCCAGTAGGAACTAAAACTTATAAAGTACTTTGTTTCAAGAGCATATTATCTCATTCAAGTCTCAACCTGAATCCTGTAAAAATCACTACTCTCATTCTTATTCCACATACAGGTAAAGAAGAAACTGAGATATAAAGATGGTGATTTGTTTTGATATTACATTAAGCAGCTGACAACAAACTGGGACTATCAGCTTAGTCATCAGTGGCCTTTCCAGTTCTCTCCACATTCTTTAGGATACTTAGGGGTTTTGTAACATGTTTTCTTTATTTATAATAACCTGTTTCCACCTGTTTTGATTTTTTTGAATCCACCATCAAATTTTGCTGAATCAAATCTAATTGCCCTAGTCAATTAATGCTCTAAAAATCAAGCCTTACTTAGGAAAGACAAGAAGAGTTTTCAAAGGTATTTCTTTGCCTATGTTCCTGAATCACAAAATTGGTTTATGGTTTGACTCAATCCTATTGGAAGCCCCTTATCACCAGTGCAGATTTTTTATCTTCCTGATGTTGCCAAGGCTGCTTGATCATAGCAAGAGATGAGGGGCTCAGCTCCCTACTGCCAGCAGCAGACTTTGGAATAAAAGAGAAAATTTCTATGTAGATGAACCTACGTTTACTGGTAGCATCCCCATAAAAAATTTTGAGAAAAATAGACTTCTTTAAGAATGAAATAAGCAGTAATTCTTATTGAGAGCTTTAATTAAGAGTTTTCGCCAATTGAATATGTGGATTAGTGTCTTACTTTTTTTTATTTTTACTTCCACTGTGTGCATAAAAGAGTGAAAAGAAAGTCAGAGGCAGTAAGTCTGATTTAACCTTCAAAAAGAGAAACTAAGGGAAAACTTTTAATAATTCCTAATAAACTACTTCAAGATGGACAGCAGCTGATGATTTAATTTCTCTGGTTAAAAGTTTCCTGAGGCTCCTGTTGCCTTTAAGGAAGTGTCTAGATCCTTTAGTTTGTCATCTGCTGTCCCAACCCAATCTCATTTCCTGTCAATTTTAACATACACCCTCCATATAAACCCCACAGAAAGCCCCAAATACAGTCTTTTTTGGGGGGCGGGGTATTTCCTCCCATTTCCTATTTCTTAAATTCTTATTCATTCTTCAAGTTCCACCTCAAATTTCACCTTCTCTGGAAGCTTCTGGAACTCCTCAGACAGACTCTTCACTGTGTTCACAGCGAGCTTCTTAAAAACAAAAACAAAAAAACCATTGTCATTGAGTTGATTCCAACTCATAGCAACCCTCTTGATAGCAGCCTGCTTCCATAAAGATTTGGAAACCCTGTAAGACAGTTCTCCTCTGTCCTATAAGGTTGCTTTGAGTTCAGAATTGACTTGATGGCAGTAGGTTTTTAAAGAGTGTTTTAAAGAACATGGGCTCTGTAGAGTTTTAATAAGTATTTTTTTTTTTTTCCAAAAAGTTTTCATTGTCAACTTTGAGAAATATTGGGTTAAAAAAGAATTGAGATGGTTTCTCTACAGCTGGCTATCATAATTTTAATACTTGATGATACATTATGAAGCTCCAAGAGGTATAGGTGGTATATAGAGTGTTTTAAATATCTCTGTCCATTATAATATATCTTGTTGTTGTTTGCCATCGAGTCGGACCCTACTCATAGCGACCCCTCCTTGGGTTGCTGAGACAATATCGCTACAGAAGTAGATTGCCCAACCTTCCTTCCGAGGAGGGGCTGGTGGGTTTGAACCGTCAGCCTTCTGGTTAGCAGTCAAGTGCCATAGGCACTATGCTACCAGAGCTCCTTATAATATATCTATTACTGTTTAAAGGTGCTCTGATGGCATTGTGGATAAGGCATTTTGCTGCTAACCAGAAGATCAGTGGTTCAAACCTGCCAGCTGTTCCACAGAAGGAAGATGGAGCAATCTACAGCCTCTAAGAGTTACAGCCTCAGACACCCAATGGCAGTTGCTATGAGTCAGAATCAACTAGATGGCGGTAAATGTGGTTTTGGTTTAGTTCTGTTTAATGAAGTACTCTTTAGGACGTGCTGTTCTAAATTAAGACCTTTGCAGAAATAGCGCTCCTTTTAACTACCCCACATACTATACAAGTTTAAACTTTTGTCTCAAGAAAACATTTGTATAAACACTGAGTTTCCAGCTTCTAGATTTTCATTTTTACAAGCTGGGCCAAGAAATGAAAGTATTTCAAATAATATCTGTTTAAAAAAATCTTGCTTACATCTTTTTTTTTTTTTTCTTTTAAATCAGGGAAGACAGGAGAGTAAATTCCACTACTACTTACATCCACATGCACACTGATCTGAGAAACAGATTTCCAAGATGCTGAAGTGGCAGTTAAACAAGCAAATGATCAAACAAGCAAACGGAGAGAGACCATTTGCTAAGAATGCAACTGCAATGAATTTTTGAGATGGGGAAATACCAAGAAGAGTTCAAGTCTACAGAAAGGGAGAGACCTCCAGAGTCCTGCTCGTAAGATTTGGGTAGTAGTGACGTGGTAGTGGTGTCACAATGTTTCATGTTGACAGAGAGACAGAAAGCAAGAGTGATAGTGAAAGAGCATAAGAGAGAGAATTGTCTAAACAGGAAGGCAAATTATCTAGTTCCGTGAATTTATTTATCTTTGTTTTGATGTACAAAATAAATTTTAGAATATTTTTCTTAAGTTGATGCCCCCATATTGTCAATTGAAGATTTCTTACTTCCACAATAAGCAAAAAAGGTGGAGATGAGAGGAGGGAGAGAGAGGAAGTGTTTTCAACAATAAATAATTCTGTGCTTGATTCAAAGCCCAAAACTTTCAAGAACTGAAATTTACTTTGAGCAATGATTACCGATTGGAAATACCAGTGTATTTTATAATGTAAGTAGTACATTTGACTAACAAAACAATACCATGTACAACAAAAAACAACCAAATTAAGAAAGAATTAGAGAATAATGCTGGTCTCTCTGGAAACCTTCTTTTCTGCCCAGATTTCATCCAACAATTTGTGCTTCTCTATTTTTGGCTATTGGGGGTCTTTTTTTTCTTCCTTGAAAGAACCTGACAGGAAATGATTCTTGCCACCAAGTCAAAGGGGGCATATTTACATAATTCCTCACGATGTGACCAGGAAATCCTGTGTAGAAAAAAATTCTGAGAAAGGAGGGAAAAAAATGGAGCCTGCTAAGTTTCCCTACCTCACCCCCAGAGCCATTTAAACTCCAATCTTACTTTTTTTTTTTTTTTTTTAAACTATAGATTTCAGCAGCAAGGCTCACATTGCTGGGTTTGTTGATTAAAACCCAAGCAAGTGGAAATTTCAGATACAGTTTCCCCTTATTCTGGGGTCTGTCTGAACAGGGATTGTTCAGCTCTCCATGCGCAGAAGGAATTCCTGCTTTGCGGGTTTCTAATCTCATGCCTGACACGCCGTCTGGTCTCCCGCTGACGTCTGTAAACTGCGCGTCAAAGGCAGAAATGATACAGGCTCTGTGATCTCTCCCCTGAATGACAGTGACGCTGCCAGCCGGGAGGGGGCTGTCACTTCAGATTCCACAGCAACTTGAGCAGCTGCAGCTGCCGCCTTAGGGAAAGCCAGATGCACTGATATTTTGAATGTGTTTTCAGGTTTGCTAGGAATGTACAGACTGGTTGCAGTTGTTTTGCTGGACTCTGGTATTTGAAATCTGTCATACAGCCAATTCCAATTTGGGCAATAGTATGACTACTCTTTGAGCACTAGGTGCCATGTACTAAATTTTACTGAAGGGTTCACACATTCTGACAAGCTCTAGTAACCTGTGTTATAAATATGGAAACTATCCAGCATGTCTAAGGAGACACAGTGAGGTCAGTTCTATAAATGGTAACTTAGTGGCGCATCAATTCTTTCAGTCACTTCCAGCCGTTTCAGTTCTGCCCATGACAGTCTATTCTTGGGTAGAATAGAGGCCATGTGTTACCACTGGGGTATCAAGACATTGCACTGAAATCAATGTTCTTGATTTTTTTTTTTTTTTTTTTTCTCCCTTTTCTTCAAGGAAGCAATATTGTTGTTTAGGGACAGAAAATCATATCTTCTATATTTTATGTGGGAGCTCTGGTAGCGTAGTGCCTAAGGCACTTGACTGCTAACCAGAAGGCAGGCAGTTCAAACCCACCAGCCACTCCTCGGAAGGAAGATGGGGCA
>NW_006921754.1:935601-947337 GCF_000298275.1 Orycteropus afer afer | reverse complement strand
GATTGCCCAACCTTCCTTCCGAGGAGTGGCTGGTGGGTTTGAACCGCCAGCCGTCTGGTTAGCAGGCAAGTGTCTTAGCCACTATGCTATAGTATATGTATTTTTCTGTGGTAGTTATTGGATATTTAAAGCTGATTCATGGTCACATTAAGAGCCATAGTAGCACAGTGGTTCAGTGCTAATCAAAAGGTCTGCAGTTAGAACCCACCAGTTTCTCCTTGGGAGGAAGCTGTGGCAGTCTGCTTTTGTAAAGATTATAACCTTGGAAACCCTAAGGTGAAGTTCTGCTCTGCCCTACAGGGTCATTATGAGTCAGAATTGACATGATGGGTCATGCTCAAATTCTCCTTTCATTGTAAAGTAGGCCAATTTTGCATTTCCCTGATCCAGTTTTCCTTTTCTATAGCTGTTTTCCCAAGTTTGCTTTTTTTTTTTTTTTGTCACTTTAGAAGTGTGAGCATGACAATTTAAGATTATATCACAGAATTCAAGGTTTTAAAGGCAGACAATAATTCTTCTTTGTTTTATTGACCAAGTATCTTGGTCCTTTTCCAAACTTAGCCCTCAAATGAAGCAGTATTTGATACTTTTGGAACTTATTTGAATTCTTTGATCAGCCAAGTGAGGACTGCCATTAAGCAAAATCAGGAGAACCTGAAGTCCTAATGTGATGAACTTCCACACAGGAGCTCTGAGATTTTCCCTCTAACAAAGAGGCTTGGATACAACACACAAGCCGGAATATTGTCTGGCTTGCTCTCTACCGTATCTTTGGCACATAGAACATTGGAGGATATGAAGGAAGGACTATGTGGGGAAAAGCATGAATGAATGAGTAAGCAAATGAATAGTTTGGAGATTTTTAAGAGGGGCTTTTGATGAAAGAGAGCCTTGCTATTCTTACAAGAAAAGAAAGAAAAGAGAAACACTGAGTGAATTCTCCCATTTATTTTTTTCCTCACCTTTAATAACATAAATGTGTGTCACATGCATTAAATGGGCTTCATAAAAATGGAGACACACGATGTGATGGGTAATGTTATGTGTCAACTTGGCTAGGTTATTGTTCTCAGTCGATTGGAAGATAAGAGACTGGGTGCTTTTCTATAATAAAATGTAATCACTTTCTAGTATGTGACCTGAGGAGATGAACTAATCAGTTAAAAGGGGAGTTGCCTTGCAGGTGTGGCCTGCCTCCAGCATGTATATAAATGGATATTCTCACAAAGCCCCCTGTCCCTCTCTCGTCTCTCTCTCTCTCTCTCTCACTTGACCCTGCACTCTTCTCGTTGTCTGACCTCCAGTTCTTGTGTATTGTCTACAATAGTCTCGCACCTGACCGGCTGATTTTGGATTCACATGCTACTACAACTCCATGAGCCAGCAGAGGTTTCCAGCCTGCCCCAGACCCACGGATCTGGGACTTGCCAGCCCCCACAATTGTGTGAGCCATTTCCTTGAAGTAAATCTCTCTTTATATATCCATTTCACTGGTTTTGCTCCTCTAGAGAACACAGACTAAGATACTTAGTCTCTGCCCTCAAGGCATTTTCAGAATAGCAACTGATTCTGATGACTCAACCTTCAAGCTTCAGGCCTTCTACAATCAGATATGAAGCTATCTTCCCAGGTAAGTGTTTTGGCTTGCTGCTCTCAAGATTCAGAGAACATGACCTCAAATATGCATCACTATTTTCCATTTTTGGCTTTCTTTTAGCTCTAATTCCTTATATGTCCTTGGCATTGTATTAGTATTATTGTTAAACTGAATTAGTAAGTTTAAATAGTTTATTTACAAAGACAGTTACATTTCCCCTTAGAAAATTATTGTTGTTGTTGTTGTTGTTATGTGCCATCGAGTCAAACCCGACTCATAGCGACCCCTCCTTGGGTTCCCGAAGCAGTATCACTACGGAAATAGATTGCCCTATCTTCCTTCCGAGGAGTGGCTGGTGGGTTTGAACCACCAGCCCTCTGGTTAGCAGTCAAGTGTCTTATCCACTATGCTACCAGAGCTCCCAGAAAATTATTAGTATGCATAACTATTTGATAATTTTTTATTAAATGGAGATGCTTAATCAGGTCCCTAGGTGGCTCATACAGTTTGTGCTTGACTACTAACCTAAAGGCTAGTGGTTCAAACCCAACTAGTGTTATTGTAGAAGAAAAGGCCTAGGGATCTCTTTCTGTTAAGATTACAGCCAAGAGGAACTTGTGGAGCAGTTCTACTCTGTAATACCTGGGGTTGCCATGAGTCGGAATCAACTCAATAACAACTAACAACAGCTAACATCACACTTAATAGGGATATTTCCAGCATTCCAAAAGTTTCTTTATCACTGAATTTCTTTTACATGGATATTGATTACTTTTCTCATGTATATATTTCTTGTGTCTCTCCAGTTTGTGTGTACTGTGTCTTTTCTTGGACCTTAGTTTCTCATCTATGCAATGGAGATAATATTTACCTTTTGAAGAAGAGTTGGTAGTATTCAAGAGAGCTTATATAAAAACACCTATTGTAAAAAATCTGCTCAAAGTTGCTAATTATTAGTATTGTATAGCATTATGGATTGAATTGTGTCTCCCAAAAAAGAATCTTGAAGTCTTAACCCCTGTACCCTTGACTTTGTTTGGAAGTATTTTTCTTTTGTTATTAGTCAAGTTTAAAAAGATCCTACTGCATAGAGGGGATACTAATCCTAATACGTTCTGAGTGATGTTTTTTAAAAGGGGAAAATAAACATGGAAGCAGAGACCCACAGGAGGAAGACATGTGAGGATCTGTCTACTGGCCAGAACAAAATAGACAAGGAGGGATCTTCCCTAGAGCTGACTTGAGAGAGAAAATAGTCCTGCCAGCATCATGGGTTTGGACTTAGAGCTTCACAAACTATGAGAAAAAGATATATTTATTTTTTCATTAAAACCACTCACTTTGTGGGATTTTGTTATGTCAGCCCAAGGAAACTGAGATATATGGTATTAATATATGGGATAGGTGAAAGACATACTAAAATGAAAACTACATTGACTTTCCTCTTGAGCAACAATCATCCCAGTACTTTAAAAAATGAATCATAATATAATAAAGAGCTGTGCTATAATAAAGAAGTGAATAAAGTGTGCAGGCACCATAATGATTAACTTAATCAAGGCTAGTCTAGGAAGACTTCTAAGAGAATGGTAATTTTCACTTAAAAATGAGCATGAATTTTCCAGGCAAAGAAAATTAAAAGGAATATTTTAGGCAGTGGAAACAGATTTGCAAAGATTTGATATATGGCATTGTCATGAAATGTTGAGAAGTTCAGAGCCACCAGAAGCTTGAATGAGGGTGGTGGGTAATAAAGTAATAAGGTGGGGAAGGTTGTTGAAGACAGATTGCCAAGGAACTTCTGTCATAAGCCAAGTAATTAGATTTTATTTTCTGTAGTTAGATCTCTATTTTAGAAAATTACTTCTGGACATGGTGTGAATAACAGCATAGTGGCTTAACGGATACATTCTAGAGTTAAACTGTTTGCATTACAAATGTACCTCTGCTGTTTACTACCTTTTGACTTTGTTGTTGTTGTTATGTGCTGTCGACTTGGCCACGACTGATAGCGAACTCTCTTTGGGTTGCCGAGGCAGTATCACTGTGAAAATAGATTGCCCAACCTTCCTTCTGGGGAGTGGCTGGTGGGTTTGAACCACCAGCCTTCTGGTTAGCAGTCAAGTGCCTTAGGCACTATGCTACTAGAGCTCCTCCTTTTGACTTTAGGGTGAGTTAAAATAACTCACCCTAAAGTTAAAAATATCTCATTTCCCCCATATGGAAAAAAAAAAATGTGGGCAGTAAAAATACATACTTCATTGAATTGTTGCTAAGATTAAGTGAGTTAACCCATGATTAGAATAATGCCTGGCACATAGTAAGTTTTAATATACCTACTAACCAAATCCATTGCCATCAAGTGGATTCAGACTCATAGCAACCCTACAGGACAGAGTGGAACTGTCCTGTAGGGTTTCCGAGACTGTACATCTTTATGGAAGAAGACTGCCTCATCTTTCTCCAGTGGAGCAGTTACTGAGTTCATACCACTGACCTTTTGATTAGTAGTCGAATACTTTGACCACTGCACCACCAGAGTGCCCCGTATAGTTATACACCAAACAAAAACCCAACCCACGGCCATCAGGTTGATTCTGGCTTATAGGACCCCCATTGGGTTTCCAAGGAGGTAAATCTTTATGGAAGTAGATGACCTCATCTCCCTTCTGTGGAGTAGCTGTTGAGTTTGAACAAATGGTCTTCTAGTTAGCAGCCAAATGTCTTACCCACTACACCAACAAAGCTCCTTAAGTGTTATATGTGTTGGTTAAACAATAATATAAAGTAGAATGAGGATAATGTGGGGAAAATTCCAGAAGGGAGACTTTCAATAGACCAAGGAAGAATCATTTAATCACTTTCAAAAGGAGTAGGAGCCAAACTTCAAGACATGTGCAATAAAAAAACCAAACCGACTGCTATCGAGTCTATCCTAAGTCATGGCAACCCTCATTGGGTTTCTGAGGTGGTAAATCTTCGCAGAAATAGATTACCCAATCTTGCTTCCATGGAGTGGCTGGTGAGTTTGAACTGCCAACTTTCTGGTTAGCAGTCAGATGCCTTACTGTGCTAGCAGAACTCCTTGACATGTGCAATAGAGAGGTGAAATTTAGCTATCTGTATAGACCTAGAAGTAATGAAAGGCTGACCAGACTATGAAAATCATGCCAGGAAAATCTTTCTTCACCAGCCAAGGATGTGACAAGAAAGTATGCATTTTATACAGTTCTATGGCTGGGAAAGTGTCACCTACAAAAAATTGGTATAAAAAGCAGCTAAAACCAAACCAGCCACTCCTCGGAAGGAAGGTTGGGCAATTCTACTTCCATAGTGATACTGCCTCGGAAACCCAAGAAGAGGTCGCTATGAGTTGGGGCCGACTCGATGGCACATAACAACAACAACAACAAAACCAAACCAGACTAAACTCACTGCTGTCGAGTCAGATCTGACCCATAGCAACCCTTCCTTGTGTTTCCAAGGTGGTATCAATAAAGAAGTAGAGGAGTGGCTTGTGGGTTTGAACTGCCAGCCTGTGGTTAGCAGTCAAATGTCTTAGACACTACACCACCAGAGTAGCTATGCAGGAACTAATTAAAATTTGCAACAGTGCGTGGAGATGTTAAGTCAATGAAGTGACCATAAAAACTGTTTCTGAGTGACCCAACTTTATGCTGTTTATAAGAAACTCATTTCAAATTCAACAACACAAGAAATGCTATCAAAACAGGAATTTCTTTCAAAATTTCAGTGCCCATTTTTTTTTTTTTTAATAGACAATTTTATTCTAAAATTTATCTTGGCTAGGTCCAGGATGTAGAAGAGCCCAAACTATCTTTACAAAGATATAAAATGGGAAGGATCACTCAACCTAATGCTAATGCTTACTATATAGCAACAGTAATCAAAAGTGTGGTTGGCAGAGGTTAGACACAGATCAGTGGAACAGAACAGAGAACATAGAAATGGACTCACACAAATATGCTCAAAATATTTTGACAATGGTTACAGAAGCAATTCAAGGGACAAAAGATAGTCTTTTCAAGAAATTGTGCTAGAGCAATTGAACACTCATTGGCCAAAAAGGAAACTCTACCTACATCTTACACTTCACTCATAGCAAAAATGGATCATGAACTTAAATGTAAAACATAAAACTGGTTATACATACACAGAGAAATTGGTGTAATAAGTGGGGGTATCTTAACAAAATCAACACTAATATTCTGCTTATGATAGTGTACTAATTTTTTGTAAGATTTACGTTTGGGAGAAATTGGATAAAGTGTACATAGGATCTCTCTGTATTATTTATTAGACCTTCATGTGGATCTGCATGATCTCAATAAAAATCTTAATGAAAAAAATTGGTCCTGAACTGGTAAAAGCAATAGAATCCTAGCAGGGAATAGTGAGAAGCTACTCTATATCAATGCTCCACAAAGTAAGCCTCATGAAACACCCAGTTGATGAAAACAACACTGTTGAAAAAGGAGCTCATGGTCAAAAATTTCAAATCAAGTGAAAAAAAATGAACCACCATGAAAGAAAGTCATCAGATGCAATAAATTTTAGATTCATACCCAAATATTTGAAACAGAACAGTCTGAAATGAATTCTAATATTGGTGTGGCTTTTCTAGACATTGTCTTTGTAACTCTCACCGGATTACTGGGTGGGATCATGCAAATATGTGTCAACTTGGCTGGGCAGCTGGTAGTAGTTATTTCCTATAGAGACTAGAAATTAACTCAGGGTGGAATTTGCAGTGAGCAACTGAGAAGCTGCTTTTAAACTCCTGATTGTTAAAGTCATTCACCTGAGGTATTTCTGTTGGAGCATCAGAAAATAATCTTCTGGGAAAGTTCACTTTTTCTCAGGTGTGTAGAACTCTGATGTTGGGATTGGTTAGTTTTGCCACTCTGCCAGGCTTAAAATGAGCCCTCCTAGAGGCAAAGGGGATCTCACTGCTGGCTGAGACAGACACCTGGCTGAGAGAGACACCTGGCTGAAAGAGATGCCCAGCTGAGAGACAGTGGCCTCGAGTCAGAAGACTGATTGATGGAAAACTAACTCAGGGTTAAACCAAACAAACCAAACCTACTGCCCGTGAGTCAATTCCAACTCAAAGTGACCAAATGCTGTAAATCTTTACACAAGTAAATTGCCTCATCTTCCTCTCCCAAAGCAGCTGGTGGGTTTGAGCTATCGACTTTCTGGTTAGCAGCCAAATGCCTTAACCATTATGCCACTAGAGTTCCTTAACTCAGATTTAGTGTGGAGCAAGTGAAGACTAATATTAAGAATCGAAAACACTTGTTTTTGCCTAAACTCTTAAAGTGTAATATAATTAAAAAACAAAAAACAAAACAAAAAAAAACCTCACTGCCATCGAGTTGGATCCGACTCATAGTGACCTCTCCTTGGGTTTCTGAGGCAGTATCACTGCAGAAGTAGATTGCCCAATCTCCCTTCTGAGGAGTGGTTGTTGGTTTTGAACCACCAGCCTTCTGGTTAGCTGATTAGCAGTCAAATGCCTTAGGCACTACGCCACCAGAGCTCCTAATATGACAACAATATGATAAAGCCCAGTCTAATGGTTCAGTTACATAGAAGTTCTTGAGTACACTTCAACAGCTATTTTATTTTGATGAGTAGTTTATCAAAGAGAAATTATTTTAGGGAATAAATGAAATGAGCTGCTTTTGGGTAGCTACTGACTTATTCTTGATAAAGCATGGAGCATGTTGCTAGAGTTAATGATGGTTGGTGCAAGGACATGATCAGAGCTCAAACAATTGCCTTTATAGTATTTTTTAAACAGAATGGATGTTTTCACAAATAATATCTGTTAATTTTTAAGCTGGAATGAATGAATGGGATGTACTCAGTCATTTCTACAGCAATATATGAATTAATATAAAATATCTTTGTAACTTTACTACTAGTTTACTTCTATTTACCAGAGTTTTCTGTTTTCTAGGAAAGAATTATAATTGTAATGGTGGTATAGGAACGTCTGTCTCAAATAATATGGTTGGAAATTGTGATGTTTGAATCAGTCAAATTGTCATCCTTGGCACATATATGCAATATATTTGTTTAACAATTGGTTAAAATATCTTTAGAGTTGAAAATACTGCAAATAATGTTTTAGCAAACCTTCTGTTTCACAGGATATTTGAGCAGTAAAGTGCAGTAGAGTAGTTGATAATTTTGGCTTTTTTAGTCAAGCACATCTGTTCTGTCAATTGCTAACTGTGGTTTTAAACCAATCTAGCAGCCTTTTCATGTCATCAAAGGCAAGAGGATGCCAGTAAAAGGACTAGGGACATATCTCAAAACATTATGAAGATTGAATTGACTCCAGCTTCTGAACTATGATTCCTGATGGACTCACAAAAAGTATTAGGTTTTATAAAAATTTGATAATGGTTTGGTGCTACTTGTGTCCTGCGTGGTGCAAACAATTAAGTGCTTTACTACCAACTGAAAGGTTCCCAGTTTGAACCCACCCTCAGAAGGAAAGACTGGTGATTAGGTCACAGCCTTGAAAACCCTATGGAGCAGTTCTATGCTACAACCATAACGTCTCCATGACTTGGAATCAACTCGATGCCAACTGGTTTTGGGTGCTGACATTATAGAATAGCTATCTGCTATATATGAAAAACCTATGATATGGGAATATTATGATAAATAGTTTTCTGTATGTGGTTGGTATTAAACAAACTTTTATGATGGAGGTCTTATAAAATTAGAAAAAAGGAAACTCATTTTATTGAGCTTCTGTGTTGCAGTCATGGTATGAGGAACGTGCACACATATTACAGTAAAACCTGAGAAAGTCAGAACTTGCGTAAGGTGGAAACCTATACGAAATGGAAAACTCAATCACTAAATGAGTGATAGGAAAGTGGAAAAACTGTACCCTGCTTGCTGTCAAAGGCATAAAACTTGAGGGACCTGGAAAACAAGACCGGCCGGTCAAGTTCTGGCTCTTACAGGTTTCACTGTATTTAATCTACTCAACAATATTGTTGTTGTTGTTGTTGTTATGTGCCGTCGAGTAGGCCCCGACTCATAGCGACCCCTCCTTGGGTTTCCGAGGCAGTATCACTACGGAAGTAGATTGCCCAACCTTCCTTCCGAGGAGTGGCTGGTGGGTTTGAACCGCCAGCCTTCTGGTTAGCAGTCAAGTGCCTTAGCCACTATGCTACCAGAGCTCCTACTCAACAATATAGAATAGTAATAATCCTTCTCATTTCAGAGTTGAAATAAACAGAATTCTATTGTAAGACTCATACAGATAGTAGAAGAACCAAATGTAAAGCCCACCCCTCCATTTTGACTTTTTTGTAGAAAATGTGATTGAACCATACTATTGATTGAATGAAGATTAATATCTTCCACTTCTGGTGACTGATGTAGTTTAATTGACGAAAGTAATTCATAACCTAATCTTCTACTCCTTCTGTTGTGTATTTACTTTTGCAGAAATAAGTCATGAAATTAGTTTGGTTTTCAGAGCTTATGGTTGATCTCTGACAAATTATCAATATGCAAGTTATGAGGGCCGGACTGATGAAATGCCTATATTGATATATCTGTATCTATATCTATGTCTGTCTGTCTGTCTGTGACTACAGCTATTAAGAAAATAACAACCAGTCAAGTCTGACAAAAACTGGATAAAAAGACTAATTCTGATGAGAATCATAGAACTTGGACATTTGTAAAGGCATAGGAAATAAGATTAGAAGGATGTATAGAAGGGAATAATTACTGTTCCCTCCACAAATTCTCAAGCATTTTCAAACATGAAAAATGACATAGTATTATACATGAGGAAATCTTTTGAATACATGAATATATCTAGATATGAGAATACAGTTTTTTTTTTTTTTTTTTTTGTAATAAGCATGCACTGAAAGCAAGCATTGCATGGCAATAAAATTAAAGGAATTCGTATTGATTTGGGGACAACAGGTAAATTATTCCATATTTAATCTAAGGATGAAGCCTCAGATTTTTTTTTTTTTTTTTGTCTCTTTGGAATCATTATACAAGTAAGGTATTGTTCAGTGTGCCAAAATTCAATAAAGTTTTAGCTTTAGGAAGGGCAGAGTTTGTATTCTAATCTTAGAGCTCCCTCTTCTGTTTATTGGTCAGTATGAGAAATTCTGATTTCTCTAATTCCACATTTTTAAATTGAATTTCAAAATGTAACTGTAAATCACTGGTTTTGGTAGTGAGTGATTGACCAGTTTACCTATAATTAGCGTGTGTGATGACTAGGAACCTTTTGTATGTGCCAGAAACTTCTAAGATGCTTACATTTAAGAAGCAAGAAGCTGTGGATCTTAGGGATCAATGGGAACATCATAAAAGAAGAAAGAAAGAAGAAATCTGACATTATTAGGTATTCCAGGTTAAGTATGAGGTATTCCCTGGCTATCATCTCAAAGAATTGCTCACATCAGTTTAATCATTGCTGGTTTGACAATGAGGAAACTGAGGTAAAAAAAAAAAAAAAAAAGTCAAATGACTTGCCCAAAATTATACAGCTAGCAGAACCAGGCATCAAGGTCTTCTTGACTTCAAATCCTGTCTTCTTTATAACATGAAAAAACAATAGAGAGACAATTAAAAGAGTGATGATGTATGACAGAAGAGTTAGTGGCTCTCTTACTCAATTATCCATTTAACAAGAATATTAGTAGTTTTATATTCTCTGTTTTATATTAGGCACGATAGGCAAAAGAGTAAAATAAGATATGGAGCTTTCCCTCATTGAGTTTGCACAGATGGAGTACAAGATAAATATAATTGAAACAGTGATGAGATGGTGAGAATGCATATAGTATAGCCAAGTGACAATGAAGAATAGGAACTTAAGTTGGATAAGTGGGTAGGACCTGAAAGAGCAATAAGGACTTGGAAATTTAAAAATGAGTACCTATATAGTACACAGGCACAGAGGAGAGAACTGATGAAAGTTGTCATAGGCTCTAAAGAAGCAAAACCAGTGGAGCATCTATGTCTATGTCTGTGTCTGTGTCTATGTCTATCTATCTCTATCAATCTATATCTATATAGAGAAATTTATCTCAAGAAAATGGCCCATGCAGTTGTATAGGCTGGCAAGTCCCAAATCTGTGGGTCAAATGTCAAGCTGGAGGCTTCTCCTGACTCACACAGCTGCAGGGGCTGACAAGCCCAAGATGAGAGGTGCCTTGGTTCTTTAGTGCTGCTATGAGTCGGGGCCGACTCGACGGCAAACAACAACAACAACAACATACCAGAAATATCACAAGTGGATGGCTTTAGCAAACAAGCATTTATCCTCTTACAGCTTATAAGACTAGAAGTCCAAATTCAGAGTGCCAGCTCTATGGGCTGGGTGAAGGCCCCTTGACCCTGGGCTTTAGCTCTGTCTCTTATTCCAGGCCCACTGGAACAAGAGGCATCTCCTAACCCCAACAGCTGCTGGCTGCTGAGGCTGACAAAACCAAGGTCAGTAGGTAAAAAATGGCACAATTCCAAGATTGTGAGGCAATAAGGTAGGCCATTGGTTCAAGCCTAGGAACAATTTCAAGATTAGCAGGCAACACAGCAGTGCACTGTTTCATGTTCAGGAACAATCCCAAGATCAGCAGGCAACACGGCAGGCTGCTGGTTCAAGTCCAGGAAGTGGAGTTGAAGCCTGGGCCAAATGCAGGAACCAGATGTGCCAAAAAGCTAGAGACCTTTCTCAAAGCTTCTCCTTATATGCTGGAAGCAGGCCACACCCTGAAGGCAACTACTTAGCTGTTCACAGCAGATTCCACTATGGAGATGATTACAGTCTCATCATGGGGATTAACTACATCCATCTGCCCAGCCATTCAAAACCATGGCCCAGCTAAAGTGACACACAACTTTAACTACCACAAGTAGGCAGTACTGCAGGCTGCAGGCTTCAGAGGATGACAAATCCAAGATCAGCAAGTAAAACAGCAGATTGTTGACTCACAGACTGCAAAAACAACCATCCCAAGATTGGCAGGCACTACAGCAGACATCTAGTTCAGGTGCAGGAACCAGAGATTATGATGTGCCAAATGCAGGATCCAAATCCAGCAGAAAATGTATGT
>NW_006921754.1:922299-935501 GCF_000298275.1 Orycteropus afer afer | reverse complement strand
AACTCCCTTTCAACTGATTGGGCTGCTGCTCATAGCATGTCTCATCTCATCTGGAGGTGACTACATTATATCAGATCTCATCATGGGGGACAACTACATCATAACTGCTAAATCAATGAAAATCATGGCCCAGACAAGTTGACACACAACCTTAACTATCACAGTTGTGTTTAAGGGAAACCTAACTTGTGCCTTCACCTGTCACCTTCCCTTCAAGGCAGCAAGCTACATAAACATAAAGAAGAGTCAAAATTGGAGAAACATGACAAAGCAAAGTCTCTTAAATTTACTTTTTGATTAATTTTATGTATGTGTACCCTGTGAAACCACAACCTGGAACATGATGTAGAACATTTCCAGTAGTCAAGAAGGTTCCTTTAGCCTCCTTCCTGGTCAATTATGCTGTAATTTGCTGCACTTCCAAATATGCTTTTCCTTATCCTAAAGTATTTATTCTTCTTCATGTTGTTGTTGTCATTGCCTTGTGCCATTGACTCAATGCCAACAGACAGTGACTCCTTGTGACACAGTTGAACTGCTCCATAGGGTTTTCTTGCCTATCATCAAGTCTGTCTCCTGCAGAGTTACTGGGTGGGTTTGAACAGCCAGCCTTTCAGTTAGAAGCTGAACAGTTCACTATTGAGTTACCAGGGCTCCTTTTATTCTATTTCTTAGTACTTATCAAGACCAGACTATCATCTGTCAACAGCATATGCAATCAAAGAAAGCAGAGATTTTGCCTTTTTGTGGTCCCTGACATATCCCTGGCATGCAAAGAAGTGCCTGACACAGAGCAGATGCTTAAAGAAACTGTTCATTGAATAAATGAATAAGAATCTAGAGAAAAACAGTGAAGTGATCCCCAAAGTAATGTGACATGAGAGGCAATGGATACCTGTAACATTTTCCTCCTTTGTGCTCTATATTTTTCCCCTTCTACCACAAGAAGGAATAAATAGCTAGACTTTCATTCTCAGGTCCAATGCACATCTTTGGGCAAATTCAGAAGCACCTGCCTCACAGTCATTAGTGATTGTGATGGGGATAGTAATCTTCAATCTGCATGATTAACCAATGCCCCCGGTGATCCAACTGCATGATAAAATTTGAGAATCATTGCTTAGGTTCTACTCCTTGTTCTTACACCCATAGATTCAAAGTATTACTTCTCATAAATTTTTCTAAGGATTATTCATTTTTATTCCATTAGAGCTGTGAGTATACAAGGTTATATCCTAATTATGTTCCCAAAAGATGTTTCCTCCAGGTTTCCATTCTTTGTTTATTCAAATCAAATCAAGTACTGCCATGAAGGACCTCTACAGATGTAATTCAGGTTACTAATCAGCTGACCTGAAAATAGAGAGATTTTCCTGGATTATCAGGTGGGACTGGCCCAGTGTAATCACAAGAGTTCTTGAAATCAGAAGAATTAGAAGAGGAAGGCAAAACTGCCAATTAGAGAAATTCTAAGTGTGAGAAAGACTAGACTCAGTGTTGCTACAAGTCAAGGAATGCAGGCACCCTCTAGAACCTGAGAACCACCCTGGCCAATAGTCAGCAAGGGAACAGGTACCTCAGTTCTATAAGCATGTTGAATACTTCCAACAACCCAAATGCACATGGAAGCAGATTCCTCTCCAGAGCCTCCAGAAAGGAACACAACACTGCTAACATTCTGATTTTAGCCTTGTGGGACCCAGAGGAGAGAAACCATATGAACCTATAGGACTTCTGACCTACACATCTGTGAGATAATAAATTTGTGTTGCTTTAAGCAGCAAAGTTTGTGTTAATTTGTTATGGCAACAACAGAAAACTAATACTGGCACAAGGAATGACAAATCATGTTTTTCTTTCTTGTCCTCTTTCTCTGCCCTCAAGCCACTGTTTTCTCATTGCCCTTATTGTGATCATTATCATTAACTTTTTATTATTCCTGTTTGTGAGCTACACTTGAAGTGATAAGAGAGTGAGAGAAGAGTCTTGTTTTGCCCCCTCCCTTTTCAGAGTTCTTCTTTCTCCTAAGTCCCTTTTTCTTCCTCCCTGTCTTATTCATCCTCACCCCCTTTTCCTCCAGCAACACAAAGTGATAAATAGAGTATGAGAGCAGGGGGTATGACAAAAATTATTTTGGGGAGGGGGGATCTCACTTGTTTCTCTCTAGAAACCACTGTTCCTTACTTTTAGGTTAAAGCGAATCTGGAAAAATTTCCTTTAGAATAACAACAAAGAAAAAGGTGAAAACTTTTTAGAAATAGGCTTGTTTTAAAATGTAGTACTTGCTTGTTTTTATAAATTATTTTGGAGGGAACTGATAAGGTAGCAAATCATGAGTTTTTGAGAAGGATGGCAATCCATGAATGTCCTCATCACGGTCAAAGTCATTAGGGCCACTTGTTTTTATTTACCATCAGTGTTTCATCACCTTCATAGGTTGACATCCAACTTGTGAAGTGTCCAGCTCAACTTCAACACCATAGAATAGATGAAATTTTCTGAAATCAAATGCTTACCAACCAAATGCTTAAAGATACCTCATGATAGAAGGACATGGTGTGTTTGTTTAATGGTAAATGACATAAAATATATATAGTTTTTCCCAATATTGAATGAAGAGGCAAGCAGCATAAAATGTGTCTGGAGAGTTAGGAAGGGGTCACATCTTGCAAGACCTTAGTGTAGGTCTATGAATTAAAGCCTCTGTGGAAACTGATATTAATGTTTCTTCTTTTCAGCACATTCAGCTGAAGAATTCAGGTTCAGGCAAGAATTTTTTTCCAGCTGAGAAAGGAAGAGGGAGAGGTGTTGAGAATAGAAAGCATTTGAAAGAGAGCAGGCATAATTATGGACCCTGGAGTTTAAGCCGGTCATCAAGAGAAGTGAAAAGTGAAGACACCCATGGCTGAAAATTGTCATTTTGGGGAAATTAATGTTCACACTTGACACATCAAAGGTGATTTAGGGGAAATCAATGTATAATGTGAAAATGTGCAGCTCAGAAGAAAATATTTTCTGTAACTGGATTTCTTACTATTGTTTATTTATGATACTAAAAACACGTTGCTAATGTACAGACCTTTGGAGTTTATGAAAAAAAATTACTTACATAGTCTTACTTTATTCTTAGGAGCTCTGGTAGCATAGTGCCTAAGGCACTTGACTGCTCACCAGAAGGCTGGCGGTTCAAACCCACCAGCACTCCTCGGAAGGAAGGTTGGGCAATCCTACTTCTGTAGTGATACTGCCTCGGAAACCCAAGGTCGCTATGAGTCGGGGCCGACTCGACGGCAAACAACAACAACAACAACAACTTTATTCTTGCAAAAACTCTGTGAGTATCATTATTATTTCCATGTTGCAAACAAAAAGAAATCTAGTCTAAAAGAATTACATCACTTGCCAAAGGTCACACCTTCAGAAGTGGTAAAGATGAGACTCACACTTAGTTTTTTCGAATTCCAAAGTGGTTGCTATTTTCTTCCAGGCTCTCAACTGCCCCCATAAGATTCTTGAAGAGACCTATTTTAGTTTAAAACAAGAATTCTAGGGTTCCTGCAGTTCAGGATCAGCTAAGACATGTCCTCTCCTGCATTCCTGACTTGCCAAGTGATGGCCTTGCTCTCCTTGTGACTCACCTGCAGAATTTATGCTTCCAATCCCTCTGTTGTTGTTGCTATGTGCCGTCAAGTTGGACCCGAATCATAGCAACCCCTCCTTGGGTTTCTGAGGCAATATCACTATGGAAATAGATTGCCTAACCTTCCTTCTGAGGAGTGGCTGGTGGGTTTGAACTGCTAGCTTTCTGGTTAGTAGTCAAATGGCTTAGACACTATACTACCAGAGCTCCCATCCCGCTAGGCTCTGCTGAATTGGAGGTCCTGGCTCCTGGGGAGATGGAGGGTGGGGAATGATCCCTAGAATGGATTCCCCAAGGGCCCCATTGAACCTTAAACTGTGTACTACCACCTAGTTTCTTAGGGATTTCCATGCCAAGGGACTGGCAGGCAAAAAAAGAACTACCGTACTGGCAAAGATTATTGATTTTCATGAGAAATAATGTTCCTGTTGTATAAGGGGAGCAGGGAGGAATAAGTCTAGAATGTGAAGTATTCACTGGAGTGTGTTTTGGTACTTTCAAGTCTGATGATACTGAAGAATGGGCGTTGCAACGAGCAAGACCTGACAAAGAAGCAACCACAGACTTATGCCACCCACAGACTCCAGTTTTATTATTTTATTGTGAGTGACGATTCCAGATGACATATTGCTCAGGCTCTATGACTGTTCTGTAGGTGAACATCTACTTCACCCTCAGGCATGTAGGTCTTGTCATCCTACCAGATAGCACCCTAGAACAGCTAGAGATGAAAGAAAGCAAGGGAAATCTGGAACGAGCTGGAGAGAAAGCAAACAATGAATACTAAATTATATCTTTATTGAAACCAGCAGCCATCTCAGGGAATCTGTGATAGACTGGACTCAAATGTGAGGTATGAGCAGATTTGAGTGATGCAAGGGGCATATTGTAGCAGATGCCTTTGATGCCCTCTGCCACATCTCCTTGGTTTACCACTGATTTCAGTCAGTGTTAAGGCAAGCAGTCCTGTGTGAGCTAAGACTCAACTTGCGCTGATAGCTATCCCACCTTAAGACCCAACTGTAGCTTTCCACTTTCAAAGTCTTCTCTAATACCAGGAAACCTATTTGGTCCAAGGGCAAGTGAAGCTCAGAAGTGCCTGGGAGCCCAGAGACAACCCTCATCCAAAAGGCAGTGATGGAACCGGTGGATGAATGGTCTAGATTCACATGGAAATTCAGGGAGGCATTTTCTGCTCCTCTTAGAGGATCTGTCAGCATTACGTCCCCATTACCTACAGCTTTTTCTCCTTTCCTACTTCCTGGGATCAACTTCCCAGTATGTTGTTGTTGTTGTTATGTGCCGTCGAGTCGGATCCGACTCATAGCGACCCCTCCTTGGGTTTCCAAGGCAGTATCACTACAGAAGCAGATTGTCCACCTTCCTTCCAAGGAGTGGCTGGTGGGTTTGAATTGCCAACCTTCTGGTTAGCAGTCAAGTGGCGTAGGCACTACGCTACCAGAGCTCCCCCCAAAATATGGAATGCTTCACAAATTTGCTAATATACTACCTACCTATAAGTCCTTGAACTCTTTCAGAAAGCAAATCTAGCAGAGAAGTGTTTTCTGCAATAACACTACCATTGGAATTCACTAAGATGTTGAATCTGAAAGATACCTCTCAATATCTATTTAATTTTAAATAATAATATTTAGAAGTCTGCATGTATCTGTAAAAATGCATGACTAAAGGATGCATCTTTTGGGAACCCTCTCTGCACAAAGAGTCTAGTTTTAGTTTTCTTAACATTAATTTGTACTGTTTGTAGTTAGGAGCTCTGGTGGTGCAAAGGTTAAGCACTTGGTTGCTAACCAGAAAATTTGCAGTTCAAACCCACTCAGTGGCTCTCAGAAGAAAGAACTGGTGATTTGCTCTCACAAAGACTGAAAACCCTCTGAGACAGCTCTATTATGTCACACATGATTGCTATGAATCAAAAATTGACTGGGTAGCACCTAACAATAACAACATAGTTGTGGATATTGGTAAATCCAGACAGTCTTATAGTTATTTGTGTGTGTGTGTGTGTATGATATATTTCAACATTAAAAGCATACATGTGTATGTGATTTATGATAAGTGCTTATTACTCGTTAAGCACCTACTTTTTACTAGAAGATTTCACATAATTATCTTATAAACTGGGTAGATGTTATTAACTTTTTGACTTGTTTCTTATGAATATAATGTACCTCAGCAAGGATAAGTTTCTTTCCCAAGATCTTAGAGCTATTGAGTGACTGAGATAGGGCTTAAATCTTAAATCTTGGCATTTCTAACTCCAGAGTTCATATTCTTACTATTAGAACTTCAAAGAAGTTGTTAGGAAACCCTAAAATATATTATCATGATGCCTGAAATAGTTATAATCAGAGCTGATATTTTCTAATAGAAACAAAAATTTGGATATAAAAATAAGAAATAAGAGATTATCAAATATCTAATTTACTCTTGACCAATAGTTGAAGATATTTAAAAATTAATAATCAAGTATTAGATAATATAGCATATTAATATATTAAATTATATTTTTAAATTTCAGTTGAGTCATTCATGATATAGGAGCATATTATATATATGACAATTAAAATAGAGAAATAGTAAATTGATAGTAGGTGTTCACGCAGAGAAGAGTCAAAGAGCCTGAGCAATAAGTTATATGGAATTGTCGCTCACACTAAAACAATAATAATTGAAGTCCCTGATGGTGCAAGAGGTTAAGTGCTAAGCTACTAATTGAAACGTTGATAGTTTGAATCTACCCCGAGATCCCTTGAAAGAAAAACCTAGACATCTACTTCTGAAAGATCACAGTCATTTAAAACTCTATGTGCAGTGCAGTGCATTTCTTTGTATAGCGCTTCTAGCTGTAGTCTTTGTGACTTCCACCAAATGACTTGGTTGTTATTGTTGCTATGTGCTATTGAGTTGGACTCAACTCATAGAGATCCCTCCTTGAGTTTCTGAGGTAGAAGTAGATTGCCCTACCTTCCTTCTAAGGAGTGGTTGGTGGGTTTGAATCACCAGCCTTCTGGTTAGCAGTGAAGTGCCTTAGACACTACGCTACCAGAGCTGTAAGGTGCTTGTGCCCCACCAAGGGACTTGGATAGTTGCTAATACTGTAAGGTGCACAGCACCCTTGTGGGAGTAGAACCATGCAAATAAGGTTTATGGAACCCTAATGTGGGGATGGATCTGCTTGCCATCTCTCTAGGCTTAAAATGAGCCATGCCAGAGGTGGAAAGAAGACATCTCACTACCATCAAGAAATAAGAGCCAGGAGTGGAATGAATGAATCCTTTGGACTTGAGATCCCTGAGCTGAACCTCCTCAGTTTAAGAGACAAAGAGCTGTGACACCAGAGTTAGCTAGAAGCAGAAATAGAGAAATGACAACAGAGCCAAGGAACTGGCAAGAGACAGAAGAGTGGGCTTCCAGGTCCATAGAGCAAATAAGCCATTGCCTTTGGCAGGAGCCTTGCTGGCAGAGTGGGGTGCTTCTGGGCATTTATCTATGGAGCTAGATTAGCTGACCCACGGAGTGGAGTAAGAAAGCTGAGTGTCTTTGGGTTGAGGCTTACCTGCAGATTAGGGTCCCTCTAGGCATTTATTGGCAGAGCTCAAAAACTTTGTAACATTTACCTGAGTAGGGCAGAGGCCAAAGGACCAAAGGACGGAGGACCAGAGAGAGATCTGACTTCAGCCATGGCTGAAGAAGAGGCGATCCTGATTGGAGACCTGTGTCCTGAGCATTCCTACTCCTGAATTGTAACCTGTTATTTTTCTAATAAATCCCATAATGATGAGTATTTTCTGTGAGTCCTGTGTGGCCATTGCGATGAATTATCAAACACATCAGAGAAGTAGAGAATGCCCTGGGAGGGATGGTTGGTGTCAGAATTGGTAAGAAGGTTGGAAAGGGGAGGCATGTCCCACCTGCACCTCATAAGAATCAGCCTTGGGCTATTGATATCCATCTTGATCTTCTTCCCCACTTGTGAAGTTAGAGGAGGTCACACTCTGCCCCCGCCCCCCAAATCATTTTTAAACTCTGGAACACAGTTCTACTCTGAAACACATGGAGTAATCATCAATCATAACTGACCTGGCAACTGTTGTTTTGGCTTTTTTGATCTCTGATTTTACCTACTTCAAAGAATAGAAGAAAACTGGTGAACAAAAGGCAGACCCACCATACTTATGAATTTAAAATCAAATAATCACCTAAATAAACATAAAATTGTTCTGTGAGGGAGAGGTACACAGAGTTCTGAAAGAGGGTTCTGCCATGGTGGAGGAAGCTTTCTTTAGGATGGCTCTGTGGCTGAGATCTCTTTCAGTTATCTACTTCTGGGTAACAATTTGGCCAGATTTGTTGGCATAAAACAATCACTTATTCTCACAAATTCTGTTGGTCAGGAATTTGGTCAGGACATAGTGGACATGTTTTGTCTCTTCTGAACAATACTTGGAGACTCAGCTGGAAGATTTGAAGGCCCAATTGTGGTAAGATGGCTCACAGCTGGAATCATCTGAGTGCTCAGTCACCCAACTGGCTGTTGGCTGGGACCTTGGCCTCTTGTTTAGAACACCCACTTGGACTATCTCCACAAAGCCTAGACTTCCTCCCAACAGTAGCTATGTTTCAAGAAGGAGCACTGAGAGAGAGAAGTATACTAGGTGGAAGCTAAATCATTATATCACTTCTAGTACATTTCATTCATCCAGGCAGTCATCGAGGTCTGCCCAGGTTCTCTAGGGAAAAAGAAATGTTTCACCAAAAGAGGTGAAATAGACTCCACCTCTTTATGGGGGAAAGGTAAGTCTCTAGGGAAGCTCATGTGGCACAGAGAATATTGTTGTGGCCTTTTTTTGGTAAAAGACAATTCACCACATATCTGAAAAATGAGTAGAAATTAACTGAGCCAAGAAAGGGTAGGGTGGGATGGAATGAAAAGGAAGGGAAATCTAAGAGAAAATAGTGGGTCATTGGTCTGTCCTATGTGAGGGGAGTGCATATTGAATGAATATAGATGGAACTAAGCAAATAATGACTGTGATATAGGCAAGGCCAGGCCATTTAGTGCCTTGTAGACTATTTTGGCTTCATTATAAAAGAAATGGCAAGCTTTGAAGTATTTTGAACAGAAGGGAGCATGTGTGGGATGTTGTGATGGAGGAGGAGATAATGTGATTCATCTGATTTGCATTTTAAAGAGATCACTTTGGTTACTGTAGACTCTGGCTAGAGAGATTGTGATAGAAAATGAATTGGAGATGTATCCAGGGGCCTTTTAAGTCATGGTAAGGAAGGTAGATTTTAGTCTAAGTGTAACTGAAAGCAATTGAAGAGTTTTAGGTAGAGGAACGACATGATGAGATTGATGTTTTAAATAGGTCTCTGCAGTATAGAGAACTATCTTGACGGAGCCAAGAGTGGGAGCAGGAGGCTACTGCAGTGATTCAGGAAGGATAGAATAGTGGCTTGAACAAGTATGATGGAGGCAGAGGTCCTGAGGATGGTCAGATTTGAAGTACAATTTGAAGGTAGTGTCTACAAGTAAGACTTTCTCTTCTATGTCGTCACATAGCACTTTTTCCCCCATTTCTCCACAACCAAGTGTACTACCCCTCATCTGATTTGCTTCCCCAGCAACTGGGCTTTATTGTCTCATAAAATGTCACCTCCTATCACATTGCACATTGCCACACTGAAGTGCAGAGAACCTGCTTGCCACCCTCTGACACTGACTTCTGGTGCTTGGTCCCAGCATCTGTGCCTTTGTGTTTCTTCAGGGTGATTCCCCCCCCTCCCCGATATTTATTTATCTCTTAAGCAAAATAGCCCTGTTAATCCCACCCCGCTTGCTCTCCAGACAGTACCAGATATGCTGTGCCTACTACACTATCCAAGGAAAGCCTGCTCTCCAAGATTTATCTGTGACAGGGTAGGAAGGGAATGTTGAGGATCTGTGTGGTATGGTCAGCATAATGTTCTGGTACACTGGTTAAAGATTTTCACCATCGTGGGACTCTTAGAACTTTAAAACTTTAACTGGTTTATTCTTGATTGCCAAATAAAAGATAAACAGTCTCATATCCAAAGGCATTTGCTCCTCCTTTTCTAATGACTCCTTTTTATTGAATATTTAAATATTTTACTTGCCTTTACTTTACTTTGTTCTTTATTCTGAAAAATTGTCCTATAAATATGGAAAATGCCTCAAGCTATTTTGGAATCAAGAGAGGATTTCAATATTGAATGAAAGAACTAGGAATGAATATTTAAATAAACAAACTATTTTGCCTTAGAGGTTTTGCAGTGAAGACCTAAGAAGAAAGAAACAATTATTTATTCTATAGAGGAAAGCTTCATGAGGCAATTTAAAGCTTGTTTTTCATGGGTATGAAAGGGAGTGTTGCTCTAGTACTGATTTTTTTTTTTTTTTTTAAACACAGGATGTCAGAAAACGGGCTTGCATTGTATCATGAGCTATTCAGATTAGCTATTAAAAATAATTTTTTATACAGAGGAACTTGTCAAACATTGGAAAGGATTAATGAAGGCAGTTACATCATGACTTCTCAGACAGTTTTTAAAAATAAATTGTTTTCATCTGTCTGAGACAACTTAATTGTGATTCTACATAGAAAATAAGGGAATAGATGAGTTAAATAAAAATCATTTTTTCAATAAAAGATAGGATTATTTTAATGTGCCACTTTCTTCTGAATTATTTTTGGAAATATTAAAAAATGAGTAAGTAGTTTGCAGTTTAAAAGTGTTCTAACAATAAAACCTTTTCTTGCGTAATAAAATTATATCATATTTGAACCAATTTTTAATTTAGTACTTCAAAGAAAATATTTCAAGCAAGACACAATAACAGTCATGTTTGTAACTGTTTTTCTTATTTATTGTCACTACACTCAGCTTGAAGACTAGTGTTTTAATTGGTTATGAGTGAGAAGTGTCAGGCCAAGTTCAAGTTACCACTGTAGTAACCAGAATAAATTATAGGGCTAAATATGAATAATTCAAGCAATATATATATTTTTAAACATTGTAACTCTAATCAGCAGGTGGAATTTAACAGCACCTGGATTAATCAGGAAGTAATGAGGTAAAAATTACTTTCTTTCTAGATATAGAAAATTTTTCTTCCTTTGCACTATCTTCTTTTAAAAGGAAAAATCAATTAGAGTGTATTTATTGCGGACCTAGAAGATTGAGTAGTGGAAAGCCTGACCCATGAGAGATAAGATACATGCTTATGGATCAGAGATGAATTCACAGCCAGATGTGCTATTGGTGTTTCAAAGAAGCTTATCTGTATATAGATGTTCCCACACATGCCTACTGCTACTGTTGCTATCCACTATTGAGTTTTAACCAAGGATATTTCCAGCCATGCATTACTCACTTTCCTTGCACCCACAGCTTGGGTTCAGTACTACTGAATTGTTGATTTATAACTTCTTGAAAGAACTTGTCCAATATTTCTATGATTTCTTAGTGGACCACAGACTTTTAGTCCTGTGTTGTTATTGTAGGTGCCATGTAATCGGCTCTGACTCATAGTGACCCCATGGACAACAGAACAGAGCACTACCTAGTTCTATAATGCCTGGCATAGTGGCCTTTTGCTTCTGCAGGCCTGGCCTAGACTGACCAGCCTGGGGGTGGATGCTCCTGCAGAGATAGGCAAACTGAGTGGCGGGTAACTGTCTGGATGGGTTTCCTGAGGACTGACCAGTGAGTGTCTATCTGCTGGTGCTTAGAAGCAGCAGTGCACCGGGACAGCCACCTCTGTGTGGTATTGCTGCATCCCCTTACAATGCCTGTGTGAGCCAAAGGAAGTGCAATTTACTACTCTGATTTTTACAAAATTATCAAAAAAACCAAACTCATTGCCGGGGAGTCAGATTCAACTCATAGCGACCCTTCCTTGGATTTCCGAGGTGGTATCACTACTAAAGTAGATTGCCCCATCTTCCTTCTAAGGAGTGGCTAAGGTTAAAAATAAATAAATGTACGGCATTTTCTGGATTTTGTAATAGCTGTAGTATGCATCTGCTTTTAAGAAGTTGTAATTTGTTTTGATTTCTTTTCTAATCTAAATTCTCTATTAAGAGCAATACACATTTATAGCATGAAAACTCAGGGATTTTTTTTAATGTCAATGAATTAATAATAAAAGAGAAATTAAGACTGTGTCTACTGCTTATACCCTTGCTAATTCTCATAACAACTTGGAAGATTTTTTTTAATTTGGAATTTATGTATCACATAGTAATATCAAATAGTTCAAATTCTTGTTTTGTTAATCTAGTAAAATATTTTATAGGACACACATTGAAACCAAGAAAGCTATATATATTGGTAACATTAGAGAATTTAGACATCTGATTTTTTTGTGTGAGGGTAATAATAAATCTACAAATTTATTAAATAAAACATGTTGCTTTTTTAATAGAGCTACAAAGGTAATTATAAAATAAATAAATTCAACTTGATTTGAATCAAACATGTCCTTCTAGGCCTGGTAAGTAATAAAACACAAAAAAATAAAACACCTTATCCAATTGAGAATTTTAGTAAGAAATTTTCTCTTTGTATTAAGGTAGTTTGAGGACCCAAATGACATTCCTGTGAAAATACCAAAAGGATGGTTAAACTCTCTTATTGCACAGAATTTAATTAATTTTTAAAACTCATGGGCTTGTGAACAATTATTATATTGCTGATTTTTAATATTGTTGGAGTCACTGGAAAATAGACCAAAGATATATTGACAAAAATGAAAACTAAGTTATTAAAAAAAAAAAAAAGGATAGAGTGGGAAAAAGTGTGGAGAAAAATTCAAAAAAAATAAAAGAAGACCAGGTTTACTGACCTGAAAGAGACTGGTAGAACCCCTGGGACTATAGCCCTTAGACACCCTTTAAACCTGGAATTGAACTCATCCTCATTGCTCAACTTTCCACTAAATGATTGATAGGAATATAAAGTGAACAATGACATCAGGGAAGTATGCACTCCTTAGAACAACCAACCACATGAGATCAAAAGGGCAGTATTTTCCCAGAAATAAAGTTGAGAAGGTGCCAAGAGCACCTCTATAGGAAAGATGGACCAATGGAAATGGTAAACAAAGGGAGAGAGTGAGAAGAGTGCTTCTACACTGTGGGAACTGCAATCAATGTTACAAAACAAAAATGGCTATAGTATGAATTGCTGGAGTGAAAAATCAATTACTCTGTAAACTTTCATCCAAATCACAACAGAAAGTTAAAACAAATAAAAACCCCAATAAGTTATCTGTTTATTTTTTTTCTATCAACTCTTTCAGAAATTCATACATTTGTTTTTTTAAACACTAGATGGCACTAAAAATATATCATGATATATTCTGTTATTCTTCAGATGGAAGTAGTAATCATTTTTAGGCTTCATAAGATGGTACGTTTTTATTTTATATTTTTAAAATATTTAAAACAATTTAAGATACTGGTACAATTGATTGTGGAAATAGGCAATATGATTACTTAATTGTTGAACT
>NW_006921754.1:914965-919934 GCF_000298275.1 Orycteropus afer afer | reverse complement strand
GAGGCAGTATCACTACGGAAGTAGGATTGCCCAACCTTCCTTCCGAGGAGTGGCTGGTGGGTTTGAACCGCCAGCCGTCTGGTTAGCAGGCAATACTGCCCATAGAATCTTTTAATATTGCACCTCAAGGTTTAAATTTTTTCCTCAGTTCTTTCAGTTTGAGAAATGCTGAGTGTATTCTTCCCTCTTGGTATTTTTACCCCAGATCTTTGCACATTTCATTTTAATAGTTAACTTTGTCTTCTTGAGCTGCTATTTGAAATCTTCTGTTCAGCTTTTTTATCCTGTCATTTCTTCCATTTGCTTTTAGCTCCTTTCCATTCAAAGGTAAGTTTTAAAGTCTCTTCTGACATCCATTTTGGTCTTTTCTTCCTTTCTTGTCTTTTAATGAGCTTTTGCTTTCTTCATGGATGATGTTCTTGATGTCATCCCACAATTCCTGTGGTTTTCAGTCATTGGTGTTCAAGACATCAAATCTATTCTTTAGATGGTGTCCAAATTCAGGAAGAATATAATCAAGGTCATATTTTGGCCCTCGTGGACTTGTTTTAATTGTCTTCAACTTGAACTTGAACTTGCATATGAGCATTTGCTGATCTGTTCCACAATCAGATCCTGGTCTTGTTTTGGCTGAAGATATGGAGCTTCTCCATCACCTCTTGCCACAGATGTAGTCAATCTGATTCCTGTGTACTCTGTCTGGTGAAGTTCACATGTATAGCTGCTGTTTGTGTTGCTGAAAAAAAGATATTTACAATGAATAAGTCATTGGTCTTGCAAAATTCTACCATGCAATATCCAGCATCATTTCAATCACCAAGGCCATATTTTCCAACTATTGATAATTCTTCTTTGTTTCCAACTTTTGCATTCCAATCACCAGTGATAATTAACACATCTTGATTGCATGTTTGGTCAATTTCAGACTGCAGAAGCTGGTAAAAATCTTCAATGTCCTCATCTTTGGCTTTGGTGGTTGGTGTGTAAGTTTGAATAATAGTAGTATTAACTGGTCTTCCTTATATGTGTATGGATATTATTCTATCATTGACAGCATTGTACTACAGGATAGATCTTGACACATTCTTTGTGGCGATGAGTGCCACGCAATTCCTTTTCAACTTGTTCATTACCAGCATAGTAGATCATATGATTGTCTGATTCAAAATGGCCCAAACCAGTCCATTTTACCTCACTAACACTTAGGAGGGAGCTCTGGTAGTGTAGTGCCTAAGGCACTTGACTTCTAACCAGAAGTCTGGTGGTTCAAACCCACCAGCCACTCCTTGGAAGGAAGGTTAAGCAATCTACTTCCAAAGTGATATTGCCTTGGAAACCCAAGGAGGGGTCGCTATAAGTTGGGTCCAACTTGAGGGCACATAACAACAAGGCCTAGGATATTGATCTTTATGGTTCCATTTCATTTTTGACAGCTGCCAATTTTCCTAGATTCATACTTCATACATTCCATGTTCCAATTATTAATGGATGTTTGCAGCTGTTTCTTCTCATCTTGAGATGTGCCATATCAGCAAATGGAGGTCCCCAAAGTTTACTCTATCATCATCATTATGGTCAGCTCTCCTCTGATGAGGCAGCTCTTTCCCAGTAGTATTTTGAATGCCTTTCAACCTGAGGGGCTCATCTTACAGCACTCTATCGGCTTAAGTTAAGCCCATATGAAATATTATAGGAGAGACCATTTTCTAGAATGTGGCATCCTAGTTATGCAGGAAAGGGAGACCTTAAAATTGTTAAGGAATTGGATATTTTAAACATGTGCAAACTTTGTCTGCAACATTAAAAATTATTAACCAGTTTGCTTCCAGCAGGTTGTTATATCCTACAGATGCTCCCCTTCATAGCTTCTGCCCAGGTGATTGGGTCCTGCTGAAGGAGTGGAATGACCAGACTCCCCAGAGTCAGCTCCAAGCCAAATGGACTGGTCTTTATGAAGTATTCTTGACAACACATTCTTCAGCCAAACTGAAGGGAGTCCACCCTTGGATACATCACACCCGTTTGAGGATAACACCAGACTGCACTGGGAACTCTCCTTGACACAGAGGGGTATATACCTCAATAGAACAAGATCAACAGGCTATTCATTGCACCATTCATACATTGCAACAGGACAGGGAAACTATATGACAGGATTTAACCCCCACCTTTGGGATAGACTTTTCTTGGCTCCCCTCCTGGTTACCCAATTTAGGGTGATTGAGATCCTTATTTGTTACAGTACTCCTCATATTAACAATAATGCTCTTTACTTGCTGTTGTCTTCAATGTCTACCTAGGTTCTTACCTGTTTTCAAGCCTCCAGAATTACAAGCTACTCTACAGGTACCCCTAGTCTCCTCTCCCTGGACTATGGCCAAAAAATTCCATGAACTGTCCAAACTACAAGAAGCTTACTGACCAGGGATTGAGTTCCATCATCTTTGCCCCCAGTCAGCAGGAAGCAGCTAGGATGAGGCGTCACCCCGTTTCCCAAAATTGTGGAACAGTAACTATTCTAAGGGGGAATTAGAAAACCTAGTAAAGTGTTCCCCAAGAATGTGGAACAGTATCTATTCTAAGGGGGAATTGAAACAGAGTACAGTAAAAACTATTTCCCCCACCCTGGTACCTGGATGGGAATAGATAAGGAAGCTAAATTACCCCCAACTATTCCCCCCGACCCTGGTTAATACTGATAATTAGATAAGACCCTGTATGGGAATAGATAAGTAAACTAAATAACTCCCAACTATTTCCCCACCCCAGACAGATAAGTACTCAGTTCCTTAAAGAACTGAATGCAAGGAAAATATTCTTTCCTGTAGGTGATAGACAGCTAAAAGTGTAAAGTGTCTTAGAAAACAACTTGTAAATTAACTCTGACCCAGGGACATTCCCAGTAGGGCAGAAAGGAACAAAAGTTAATGGGAACTGACCCTTTCCCCTCTGCCCAAGCCCCTATCAGCTGATGACAGGAAGCTGGTGTGACTCACTGCCTCTGGGGCACAATGTCAAATATTTCACGCCCCAAATTCCTCAATCTTTTGTGAATATGCATAACCCCCTTCCCTGAAACCTACTAAAACTGTATTTTGATGGCATCTCCGGGAGTCAGATCTGTGTATGAGGATACCCCTACTCCTTTCATTGCCACTTTGCAATAAATAATTTTCTCTCCTCTTAATTTTGGTGTGTAACCTGTTTTGGCCTGACTGTGCACTGGGCAGGGACCTGCATTTGATTCTATAACAATTTGGAGACTCTGGTGGGACAAAGGGGGCGAGCCACCACAGTACTACAAACTGACATTCAAGTTTGTCTCCCTTAGTTTTTTCAAACCACTCTGCTCACTTCCTGGTCTCTCCCCCCACCCCCACCTCCGGGTGCTCCCAAACTCCCACTTTGCCTTCCTACCAGCTGCTCACCCATCCTGCCCCCGGGGCACTAACAAACACCTGCCTTGTCTTCTGAGCCCCAGTTCACTTGGGTGCATCTATTAGCAGAGGTGAAAGAGCTTTGTGACACTTGCCTGGGGAATGCAGAGGCTAGGTCAAGAGGCCAAGGGCCAAAGAGGCATGCATAAGGGCATGGTAGAGGGGAGGCTGTCCTGATGAAAGAATTGTATCTGATCCTAGCTAAACCTGAATGGTAACCTGTTATTTCCCTAATAAGCCCCATAGTCATGAATGTTGTCTGCAAGTTTGGTGTGGCCATTGCAGTGAATTATCAAACCTAGTAGAGAACTGGGAGGGATGGTTGGTGTCCGAATCTGTAAAAAATGGTTGGAGGGTGGAGGTTTGTCTGACTTTCCCCTCATATTAGTGAGCTTTAGGCTGTTGTTAATTGATTCTTTTCTCCCTCCCTCTCCTGAAGTTAGAGGAGGTCAGAGGATACCTTCTCCATGCCCCTTTTTTTATTAGCTGACAGATATTGCTGTATTTCAGAGTTCATCATACGTGGTTGCTCCTCTCTAAGTTCTTGAAATGGAGGTTCTTGAACTGTTTGATAATCAGATTAATGATGGCTCATAAATCATATGAACACATTGGGAAAAGATTAAATCCTTGATATGAAATATAGCCTTCAATAAAAAGAACTCATGATATACTGTTACATGAGGATATCAGTGACACATTTGTCATCAATTCAAGGAGAATTTATGGTTAATCACTGTACAAGATATTCTTAAATGCCCTGAAATCTCACAATTTAAAGGGTTTAAATTTGACAGTCATTTAAAAAAATTTGCCCAACATCCTCCATAATGTTTTGTGAAGATGAAAGACATATTTTTATACAACGTCAATAATAAATATTTTTTACTGTCAGTAAAAAAATGATCAGCTGGCTTAGAGGAAGGCTGAGTTACTTTTCTTGCCTTATGGAGATGATGAAATCGAACAATGTAGCCAGTAAATAGGGAGAGGCATGCCAGATACCAAACCCAAACATAAGGATAGTGCCTGGAGCTTGTGATATTTGGGTATTTGACTGCTTTTAAATTTGTTATTTGTTATGACTTCTTTTCTCATTCCAAATACATATTCATTTTTCTATGTGATTTTTAAATTTGTAATATTTTTGTTTTTGTACATAGGGTTCAAAAAACTGTAAGCTCCAGATCCCACACAACCTGGATACACTCTGTTCCAACCCCTTTTAAGCCCTGCTGATGTCTAGCTCCCACTTAACATTTTGGTCTCATCTATACTCACCTCTTTATCTTGCATCCCCACAAAAAGTAGTTATTCATTTTTATTACAAGCAGCCCATTCTTTTTGATTTCTAGGCTTTTGTTTATGTTGTTCCCTTTCTTTTTTATGCCCTTTCCCTGGATTTTGCTTTCTAATTTCTACTTGTGTGGAATTAAAAATTTAAATACAAAATTAGAGATGCAAAATTAAAAGTAAAATTAAAATGTAATATTTTACTATAGCAATAAGAGGCCATTATTAAGACCAGCAAA
>NW_006921754.1:913091-914865 GCF_000298275.1 Orycteropus afer afer | reverse complement strand
TTTAAACACTAGATGGCACTAAAAATATATCATGATATATTCTGTTATTCTTCAGATGGAAGTAGTAATCATTTTTAGGCTTCATAAGATGGTACATTTTTATTTTATATTTTTAAAATATTTAAAACAATTTAAGATACTGGTACAATTGATTGTGGAAATAGGCAATATGATTACTTAATTGTTGAACTATATAATTTGTAATTAGAATTATTCACAGTGTTATTTCAGTTGCTGTGGTGCACTGAATTACTTGTTATGGGTCTTCTAGCCATGGTATTTGTGACTTCCATGAGATGACTGTGAGACAATGTAAATATGAGGTGCTTTGTGGCCTACCAAGGGTTTTGGAAAGCTTGGTAGTAATGTAAATAAATTTCATGATGCTCTTGTGGGGGTAAAAAGAACAAACAAACCAAACTCACGGCCATCGAGGTGATTCGACTCTTACCAACTCCTCCTTGAGTTTCCGAGGCAGTATCTCTACAGAAGTAGATTGCCCAATCTTCCTTGTGAGGAGTGGCTGGTGGGTTTGAACCACCAGCCTTCGGGTTAGCAGTCATATGTCTTAGGCTCTATTCCACCAGAGCTTGGAACCCAGGAAATAAGGTGTAAATAACTCAAATGTGGGGATTGATCAGTTTTGTTTTTCTGCTAGGCTTACAATGAGCCACCTCAGAGGCAGAAAGGGAGATCTCATTGCCATCAAGAGAAAAGAAGCAAGGAGTGGAGTGTGTCCTTGGACCCAAGACCTCTGCACAGAGAAACAGGAGAGATGGTGGCAGCAGCAGCAGCAGAACCAAAAGACCAGCATGAGACACTGTGGATTAAAAAAGCCTGAGTGCCTTTGGAGAAGGGTGCACCCATTGTTGTTGTTAGGTGCCGTCGAATCATCTCTGACTCATAGTGACCTTATGTACAACAGAGGGAAACACTCCCCAATCCTGCACTAGCGTCACGATCCCTGCTATACCTGAGCTCATTGCGGTAGCCACTGTGTCAATCCATGTAGTTGAGGGCCTTCCCCATTCTCATTGACCCTCCACTTTACCAAGCATGATATTCTTCTGCAGAGAATGGTCCCTTCTGACAACATGACCAAAATAGGTGAGACGAAGTCTGTCTATTCTCATTTTCAAGAAGCATTCCAACTGCACTTCTTCTGGGACAGATCTCTTAGTTCTTTCAGCAGTCCATGGTACTGTCAGTATTCTTTGCCAGCACCACAACTCAAAAGCATTGACTTGTCTTCACTCTTCCTTATTCTGTCCGGGTCTCACGTGCATATGAGGTGATTGAAAAATACCATGGCTTGGATTAGGCACACCTTAGTCTTCAAGGAGACATCCTTGTTCTTCAGCACTTGAAAGAGGTCTTTTGCTACAGATTTGCCCAATGAAATATGTCTTCTGATGTCTTGACTGCTTCTTCCCTTGGCATTGATTGTAGAACCAAGTAATATGAAGTCTTTGACAACTTCAATTTTTTCTCCATTTATAGTGATGCTGCTTATTGGTCTCATTGTGAGGATTTTTGTTTTCTTTATGTTGAGGTATAATCCCAACTGCAGACTGTAGTTTTCAATCTTCATCAGCAAGTGCTTCAAGTTATCTTAACTTTCAAAAAGCAAAATTGTGTCATCTGTACATTGCAGGTTGTTAATGATTCTTCCTACAATCCTGATGCCATTTTCTTTTTCATATAATCCAGCTTCTCAGATTATTTGCTCAGCATACAGATTGAATAAGTATGGTGGAAGGATACAACCCTGATG
>NW_006921754.1:880207-883936 GCF_000298275.1 Orycteropus afer afer | reverse complement strand
CAAGGATATCTCCTTGAGGACTAAGGTGCACCTGACACAAGCCATGATATTTCCAATCGCCTCGTATGCATGTGAGAGCTGGACAATGCATAAGGAAGACCGAAGAAGAGTTGATGATTTTGAGTTGTGATGGTGGCAAAGAATGCTAAAAGTACCATGGACTGCTAAAAGAACTAACAGATCTGTCCTAGAGGAAGTGCACTCAAAATGCTCCTTGGAAGCAAGAATAGTCAGACTTTTTCTCACCTACTTTGGTCATGTTGTCAGAAGGGACAATTCGCTGGAGAAGGATGTCATGCTTGGTAATGTGGGGGGTCAATGGAAGAGGAGAAGATCTTCAACGAGATGGACTGACATGGTGGTTTCAATGATGGGCTGAAATATAGCAGGGATCACGGAGCTGGTACAGGATCAGATAATGTTTCGTTCTGCTGTGCATGGGGTCGCTATGAGTTGGAAATGACTTGATGGCACCTAACAACAACAAAAAGAAAAAAATCAGGGGAGGGCAGGGCAGGGCACCCAGGCTCCATCAGAGCACACAGACTGGAATGGAGTTCCTGTGGGCCCAGAAGTTGGGTGGGAGTGTAGGATGGCCGCACCTCAGTTCACCAAGTGGGTGTGGAGTATAAGAGTAACCAGAGGAATGTTGCACCTTTTCAGTCGTCCAGGTCCGGAGTGTCCTTGGGGTTACTGGCAAGTGGAATCTGTTCTTAAGGCCCTGGAATCTGGGAGAGCACTGTCTCTTTAAATATTCATTATGGTCAAGCCACTTGTAAACATTCAAAATGGCTCACCCTCCAGACAGGCAAAAGTCCACAGCTCATCCTGCCTTCCTCTTCTCTACTTCTCCTTTTATTAACCAGCCACCAGAACAGTACTCCATGCAGTCCCTGGCTAGCAGGGCTGATTTTTAGGTTAATTCTTAGGTCCTACCAGACTCAGCACTCTCCAAGCTGTCTGTGCCATGCTGTCAGGATCTCTTAGGATTGCTGCAGAACCGCAGCTTCGTATGTCTCCTTTTTTTGGTATTTTCATGAAAATTCTTCTGCTAGTTGGGGTTTAGTCCACTGCTATATCCTTCCCTTCAAGGCTCAGGGGTCCAGGATTATCTTCTGTGTCTGCATTAATTGGTTTCCCTTTTCTTTGTTGAAGAGGGTCTGTGCAGTCTTTCTGCCTAGTCTGCCATCTTACTCTTAATCCTACCTCAATATCTACATTATATTATACAATGAAAAAGAAAATATTGACACAAGAAACTTCACATGCAGATCATTGTACCACCTTGGCTTCCTCTGAAAGCAACTCTGCAACAAGGACTTCCCTGAGGGCAATGTAACTAGAGCAAGAATGAGTGAGGCAGTAGGACAGGAAATGCAGAGGAGGGGAAAAAATAAGTCAATGAAGTATGTGATAAAAAGCTGTAGGTTCTTTGCCATTAATCAGTTTATTGCCTCTCATCTCCAAAATCACCCTTCATTCACTGATCTGCAATAAGGGATCTGGATTTTTAAGTATCTCTCCTTTGCACAAGCGTGATATAAGGACTTGTCATTGGATGTGTTGGAAGGGCCTTGCAGGAGTAAGTAAATTCTCTTTGAGCTCCAGTGTGCCTCTCTTACTAAGTTCCTGCAGCATGTTCATTTTTGTCCAATGCTTGGTTGTCATCAGCCCATAGTGCCTTCTTGTAGGTAGCTTGTCCCATTGCCCCCCTTGAATAGTTTCACAGTGAAGTGTCCCTGTCAAGCGACCTCATCATGGCCACCTTCCTATGGGTCCTCTCCATGTCTGTTTTCTTCCAGTACACCATCTCAAGTGGCTTTGTAGCACGTGGCTTCCCTAACACCTTGTTGGACAGTTTTGCATTCAGCTGTAAAGACTGACACCTTCCTGTGACTAGCTTCTTCTGGCACTCCAGAAATCAGTTTTACAGTGAATTCTGCTATAAAATTCTGCTATGAAAATCCAGTGACCTATAGCTATGCCCTCCTCAATAAGGTCCACACACCCACGTTAAAGAGGGTAGCTTCTTTCTTTTGTGCTCTATCTTAGCCCTACAGGTGGTAAATGCTTCTAATACCCACAATTTCTATACTAGCAAATGCCCAACACTTCAATCTTTTGTTAATTGGTTATATTGACCTTTTACTGTTCAAATTATTGTGTGATTTTCTATCCTCATTGAATGCAGATTGAAATAAGTTCCCTGGATGATTGTAGTTAGCAGACAAAGACTTTAATGATTAATATATTTTAAAAATAGGGGCAAAGATGGAAAATGAATGAAAAAAAGGATTTCTGAAGAAATCTGGAACTTATAAAATAAAATGTATAAGGTAAAACTGAAAAATACATATGAAATTAAAAACTTGTCAGATGGATTTAATATGACATTTAGGACAACAAAAGAAAATGTTAGTAAATAGTGAAATTGAAGAATGGTGAGACAGAGAGAGACAGAATGGAACACAAGAGGTGCTTGTGGCACAGTTTTAAAAATAAAGACTTATAATTTGCATCCCAAATGGAGGGGAGGAAAAGAATGGGGCAGAAATGATAATTGAAGAGGTAATGGCCAAGAATTTTCCAAACCCGTGAAAGACATTAATTCACAGATTCCAGAAGCTCAATCAACCTCATGCAAGATTAGTGCACATTATACTTAATCTACTTAAAATCAATAACAAAGACAAGATTTTAATAAAAGAATCCAATGGAAAAAAAAGATACATTACCTTTGAAAAATATGGTTAACAAAACGAATCTAATTACCATATATACAACATTATATCTAATAACACTCTTTTTTTTTTCAAAAGCACATGAAAAATTCACTGAAATAGACCACATGTGCAATATCACATATCTTAATAAATTTTAAGGAATTAGTTTTCTGAACATAGTGAACTTAGTCTAGGATTCAATAACAGAAGGCTAGTTATGAATTTTCGAAATGTTTGAATATAAGTAACCCATTGATGAAAGAAGAAATTATAATAGAATTATGAACTGAGTGATAACTCAGATATGGTGTCAACACTTGTGAAATTAAAGTAAATCATTGTTCAGAGTGAAATTTATAGGATTAAATGTATGATTAGAAACTAACTGGAAAAACAGAATTGCAAATATCAGTAAGCTAAGCATTCATCTCCAGAATATAAAGAAGGAACATAAAATTAAACCAAAGAAAACAGAAAGACATAATAAAGAGCAGAAATTAATGGCCTATAAATAAACTGTACAATTGAGACAATCAGCACTTTCAAGAGCGCTGTTTTTAAAAAGATTAACAAAATTTATAAACCCTTTGCATAACTGATCAAAGGAGGTAGAGAGAGGCAAATTATTAACATTAGGAATAAGGAAAACATTGGTGTTAAGTCAATTCCAACTCATGACCCCATGTGTATCAGAGTAGAACTGTGTTCAAGAGGGCTTTCCACTACTGATTTTTCAGGTGTAGATTGCAGGGCCTTACTCCTGGGGAACTTCTAGGTGGACTCTTACTTCCACCCTTTGAGTCAGTAGCTGAGCGTTCTGTTTGCACCATGCATACTCGAACATAAGTAATGAAAGGGAAATTAACACAAACCCTACACTCATTAATAGGTAATTAAAGGATATTGTATTTGAAAGTGCTGATTGTGTCAGGTGTATAGTTAATCTACAGGCCATTAATTTCTGCTCTTTATTATATCTTTCTGTTTTCTTTGTTTTTTTTTTTTT
>NW_006921754.1:876811-879087 GCF_000298275.1 Orycteropus afer afer | reverse complement strand
ATGGAAGTGAGTTATATATATACTGTAATAATAATAAACTCACAAAGGAAACAAAACTCATGCCCTGATGCTTCACTGATGGTTTTTCCCAACATTTAATGAAGAAGTAGTACCAATCTATCCAAACTCACCTGAGAATAAGAAGCAAGAATACGTCCCAACTTGTTTGATACTGACAGTAAACACTGATGTCAAACTTGACAAAGATGTTAGAAGAAAGGGAAACTACTAGTTAATATCTTTCATATAAAAAATGGCAAAAATTCCAAACAAGATAATAACATGCCAAATCTGGCAATATATAAAAAGCCATAAGACATCATAATGAAGGACAGTTAATTCCAGGAATTTAGGATTGATTTAGTACTAGAAATCAATCTGTATATTTCATCATATCTACAAAATAAAGAAGAATATTCATATTATTATCTCAAAATATGTAACAAATAATTTGATAAAGTTTAACATTTAATTATATAAACTTTCAAATAAATAGCTAGAAAGGAAATTTATTAAATGTGATCAAGGGAATCCACAAAAATCACCTAGTTAACATTCTAGCCAATGGTGAAATTTTCATCACTTTGCCCTTGAAATTAGGAAAGAAAAGCTAAGAATTCCACCATCAAGAGTTCTAATCAACATTGTATAGGTTACTTGTCAATGCCTGTATTTGGAAAAAAATCAATAAAATATATTAATATTGTAAAGGAGTAAATAAAACCATTATAATTACACAACTGTATAAATAGAAAATCTAAGATATCTACAAATAGTTAATAAAGTAAATTCAGGAAGATTGCTTAATACAAAGTCAACATACAAAAATTTATTTTATGTCTATATATTCATTCTATATGTTTTACTTTGTATATTTATTTTTGTATAAATAGATGTAAAATAGCAGCAAAAATGATCAAATAACTTGGAATAAATCTAAACAGATATGTACAGACATATATACTGAGAATTATTGTGTATTGGCTCTGGTAGCATAGTGGCTAAGACACTTGCCTGCTAACCAGATGACTGGTGGTTCAAATCCACCAGCCACTCCTCGGAAGGAAGGTTGGGCAATCCTACTTCCGTAGTGATACTGCCTCGGAAACCCAAGAAGGGGTCACTATGAGTCAGGTTTGACTCGACAGCACATAACAACAACAACAACAAGACAAATTAAAGAAGATGAGATATCAGTACATGTCAATCAGAATAACTAAAAAAATGACTGAAAATAATAACTACTGGAGAGGATGAGGGGCATCTTTTCTGGTGGAAGCCCTGGTAAAAAAGCTTGGAAAACTGTTTGACAATATCTTATGAAGATAGATGACACAGAGAGAGAGATAGACTCACAGACAGACACAGACAGATAGATACTGACAGTTTTCAAAAGAACGGATTTATAGTCATATACGTATCCCACAGAATGAAACATTGTCCAATCCTGTGCCATCCTCACAATCGTTTGAGCCCATTGTTGCAGCCACTGTGTCAATTCATCTTGTTGAAGGTCTTCTTTTTCACTTACGCTCTACTTTACCAAGCATGTCCTTTTCTATGGACTGGTCTCTCCTGATAACACATCCAAAGTACTTGAGACGAAATCTCACCATTCTTGCTTCTAAAAAGCATTCTGGCTGTATGTCTTCCGAGACTGATTTGTTCTTTCTTCTGGAAGTCTGTGGTATATTCAATATTCTCCACCAACACCATAATTCCAATGCATAGGTGTATAGGTATGGGAGCTCTGGTAGCATAGTGGCTAAGGCACTTGACTGCTAACCAGAAGGCTGGCGGTTCAAACCCACCAGCCACTCCCCGGAAGGAAGATGGGGCAATCTACTTCCGTAGTGATACTGCCTTGGAAACCCAAGAAGGGGTCGCTATGAATCGGGTCTGACTCGACGGCACATAACAACAACAACAACAACAATAGGTATATATGGAGCTCTGGTAGTGTAGTGGTCAAGACATTTGGCTGCTAACCAAAAGGTCAGTTGTTTGAACCCACCATCCACTCTGTGCAAGAAAGATGAGTCAGTCTGCTTATATAAAAATTAAGAGCTTTGAAAACCCAATGAGGGTCACTATGAGTTAGAATCAACTAGATAGCAGTGAGTTTGGTTTTGAGTTTATATAAATAAATAAATAAATAACCCAAAAATCCAAATTTGCTGCTGTTGAGGTTATTCTGACTCATAGTGACCCCCTCCTTGGGTTTCCAAGGCAGTATCTCTATGGAAGTAGATTGCCCAGTCTTCCTTCTGAGATTT
>NW_006921754.1:862644-876711 GCF_000298275.1 Orycteropus afer afer | reverse complement strand
ACTCGACGGCACATAACAACAATTTATATATTTATATTTATATTTTTATATATATAAAATATATTTATATATTTATATAAATATAAAATAATCCTACTCTTGAACATTTATCTATAAAGGTTTATAGTAGTGTTATTCATAACAGCCTTAATCTGAAAACTACCCAAATGTATTTAATCATATAATACTTATAGTATAGTCATTCCATGCTGTACTAAACAGCAAAAATAAATAAATAAATAAAAAGAATGAAATACAGTCTTTGGCAATAATGTGGATAATTACAGATATAAAAACACTGAACAAAGAAAGCTGACACAGAAAACTACATGCTGTGTGATTCTATTTACATAAATATGGAAAACTGATTTATGGTGATTGAGGTCAGAGTGATGGTTTTTTAGGTGATATGGGGAAGGACTGTAACAAGTAGGAGGGAACAGGGGAACTTTGTGGTGCTGAAAATGTATATCTTGATTGTGGTGACTGATGTGCAGGTGAGATCTGTGTAAAAATATTTTGAGCTGTACTCTACAGATGTGTATAGTTTACTCTATTTAAATTATACTTCAATAACAAAGAAAAACAAAAGATTATCTGGAGAGAATGAGATGGGAGTAGTGAGGGAAGAGGCTTCAGCCATGTGTAGTACATTTGAAGTAGCTACTCTGGAGAGTGAAGAGTAAGGTAAACAAAACAAAAGGGTCCTGGAGAGCCTAGTGTAATAGAAGATCATGTATTTTTATAATAGTTCTGTCAGGGGCTCTGGTATAACTCCAGTAAAGGTAAAGAGTTGAATATCAGGTTTAGTGGAAAAACAGTATGTAGTTGACAGAAGATATTTTCAAGAGAAGGGTTAGAATTCTGTACCTTGGAATCTCATAGATAAAGTTAGAGAGGGATCTGACCAACATGACATTTCAGAGATTCAACAGTTTTAGTCATTGGTATTGTCTGAGGTCAGTTTTTCTGGGAAACAGACTTTGAGAAAGAGATTTGAGTGTGGGAAGTTTATTAGGGAGAACTCTGAGGATTAACACTTGGAGGAAGTGAAGGAAGGCAGCAGGATTGGGTGGAGGGAGTTGAACTGTGATAGAATCAAAGCAATGGCCTTTGTTGATTCTGTAAGGGATTTTCTGGTTCAGATAGTCCTTCAGAATTATCCCATATTGGAACAAGGCGGCTAGTCCATTGACCTCACACTGAGCAGCCATTTGATGCAGACTGTGGTGCTGGGAAGGTGGTATGATCTTAGGTTAGGTGGCTCTCTTTAGCCAGGTGTATGTCCCTGGGAAGGTTTTAGTGGAATGCTGTCAGCCACCAATGTTTTCTTTCCTTGAGAGAGGGAAACTAGATGATGCACCCACTGCAGATGTATTTCAAAATTTCTCATGGCTGAACAGCTATTAAAAAAAAAAAAAAAAAAGAGGATGGGGAAGATGCCTAAAGATGAGGCAGACAAGGAACAAGAGACCAGATGGTTGAATGGGTTATCACATGAATGCTTAAGCCATTAAAGATGATGTCAAGAAAAAGTAAAGTCAGGAAGAAGACCGTGACTTGGGTGCTAGGTTCTCCCATTGGTCTTCTCCAGACCTTTAGGTAAACAATTATTATTCTCCTATATCACATTCACTTCAGAGAAGGGATGTTATTAAATACTGTCCTTATTTCCCAGGGAGTATAGCTTCATAGACCTTTACTTCTCCAATCCCAGCTCCAGGTTTATGCTAATCTATTACCCTCACATCAACTTCTCCTCATCACTAATGCCCTCCCTCTGTTCCTCTCCAATTACCTGTCCCTAGATCATGATCTTCCTGAACACAGAGTCCACAGGTGATTCTGGAATCTTAAACTTCCAAGAAAGTAAGATGGCCACTGGGTTCTTGAGTATCTAATTTTTTTCCACATTACTTCAGCCACCCACACTCACTTCCATGGCCAGGTACATGCAAGAATAAGATGAGCAATACATTAAGGTAATTAATGGGCAGCACTACAGCCTCCTCTGAGATTCAAGAGTTTTTAGTGGAAACAATTAGCAAGATCCTGTTTTGTTTTTGTTAACCTCTAGCAGAATTTAATAAAGAAGTAGAGAAAATGTGTTTTATGACAGTGACTAGAAGTTAGATATGTTTGATAATTCAAGGTGCAAATGAAAATCTGGGAACCAATAATAGGTAGGGAATTAAGAGAACCCAGAAATTGATAGACTTAGAGAAAATGGAAGAACCAGTGGACTAGAGATTTCTCTGAAGTCAAAGTCTGGATAGCTATGTCAGAGGACAACAATGATGAGAGAGCATGGTCAGAGAGTTGACAAATGTAGTTTAATGTTTCTGAGATGGAGAAGATCTTGATCATGACAGAACCTAGGAGGCAGCCAGGAATGGAAATAAGGGTGTTAGCCCTGCTCTGGGTGTAGCCATTTCTCCTGGTGTTTTGATGTGTCAATAGTTCTCGGGTTGTTCCCAGCACTTTTTTGAGACTTGTGGAGAAGAATGTGTACAGTTTTGTGGTGATAGATCTCTCTTCTAAGACAAATAACTAATTTGTACAGTTATCACTTAATATTTTAAAGAAATGAATTATTTAAAAGAGGCTGTTTAATTCATTACTATTTCCTTCTACAATTTTTGAAAAATTTATATAACTTCAATTTGGTTTTTAATTATGCATATTCTTGAGATGTCTTAAACCATGCATTGTTTCTTGTAACTTAATTTTAATCTCCCTTGAGATAGTATTGCAGTGATTAAAGAATTTGCCTCCTGATCAAAAAGTTGACAGCTGG
Organism: Orycteropus afer afer; assembly: GCF_000298275.1. Lineage (NCBI taxonomy): Eukaryota > Metazoa > Chordata > Mammalia > Tubulidentata > Orycteropodidae > Orycteropus > Orycteropus afer. Next base: position 873,914 of record NW_006921754.1, on the reverse strand, counting down.
AACCCACCAGCCACTCCATGAGAGAAAGATGAGACAGTTTCCAAAAAGATTTACAGCCTTAGACTCCTATGGGGGCAAAACTACTCTGTCCTATAGGGTCATTATGAGTCAGCATTGACTCAGTGGCAGTGGGTTTGGTTTTGGCATTTGAGATACCACACTTTTAGATGAGAAGAGCTTTGATTTTCTCTCAGAGGTGATTTCTTTTCTATTCCATTGGTATCGTCTAGAAGGATAAGCCCAAGGAAGGAAAACAATGTAGACTTAAGAAATTTGGTACTTTTTGATAATTGCAATTTTTATGAGTCTATGATTTCACACTGTACATATATTTAATTTAATCTTTGAAACTGACTTCCTTTTGCAGGTAACTATGGGTCTACTTGGGTCTTCTAGGTACACTTCACTCTGCCATGAAGTTTAGGTAAGTGAACAAGTTACCTTGAATATATATTTTTTCTTCCCCACTGTGATTCTTCCAGTCCATGATTAACACTTTCTAACATTCACCTCCTGCAAGAAGGTATTACTGATGACACACACATAATGTTGGTTACTCCTTTGCCCTGGTTGCATCTACACTTGTGTAAACACTTCCTAAAAAATCACACCCTTTTAATTTTCTACTTATAAATGTTTTTTAGCCCAAAGATTGGTAGTTCAAACCTACCAGCTTCTCCATGGAAGAAAGATGAAGCAGTCTGCTTTTGTAAAGACTTACAGCCTTGAAACCCAATGGGAGTTTCTCTGAGTTGAAATTCCCTCGCAGTGAATTTGGTTTTGGTTTGTTGAGTTTGGTTTTGGTTTGATTTTATTGTAGGCATGCAGTTTTATTCTTCCTTTTAAATTTAGGTATCAACACTAAATACTTTATGTTGGAACTTGGAATAACATGAAAGATAATGTAATCCACACACCCCCACCTTGATTTTACAAACATGAAAAATGACAGAGAGAATAGGTAAATGATTCAAAGACTTACATTAGTTGCAAACAGCTTGTTAGGTGTGATCCCATTTGTTCAGTCCATATTCATTCTGTACCATAAACTCCATCAGAGGTAGTCCTCAGCCAAAGATGGAGAGATTAGGGTATATTGCAGCAAGTGGCAGGATGGAAGTGAAGGGAGGATCAAGTTTCAGAAGTTGAATCAGAAGGAACCCAGCAGTAACACAGGGAATGGAGACTGAGCTATATAATGCAATCGACTGGGCTCTACAATCTGAAAGCTAGCCTTGGAAGGAGGATGACACAGTCAATAAATTATGAAGCTGGGCATCAGAGATAAAGAGGTATTGCATCCCAAGGCAGCTACCTAGAGGATGATTTTGAGAGTGTGAAGACAACCTAGGAGCCACCTGAAGACAATGAAAGGAGGAGCCAGATGATAGATGGATGTTGAAGTTTTCAAGAATAAAGATAGAGAGGCATGTTGAAATTAAAATTAAGGGAGAAGGACTGGGAGATACACAGATGACAGCAACAAACAGGAGTGGGGGATGGTGAGGTGTAGTCGATGTGACTGGAGGAACTAGGCTTCTTGAAAGAAGGAAGAAGGCGGAGGTACAAAGTGTTAATGGTGGGAAAGAAGAATATAGTGTAAGAAATGTGAGCTGTAGAAGAGAAACAAATTGCACATGGGAAGTCTGCACTTGGATAAGTAACATTGGCGTCATCTGCGAAAATTCATGGGCTCATTTCTCATCTACTGAATCAAGAATCTCTGGGGATGGAGCCCAGGATATTGTTTTAACAAGCTCTCCAGCTGAAGCATACTAATGTTTGAAAACCATGATGTAGAACAAGAGGGTGAAAAGCATGTTTAGAGAAGAGTTTCAGAATCTAGGAGATTCTTTTTTTTTTTTTTTCCTGTTTTTCTTTTTATTGTGATTTGTGTGAAAGTTTACAGAGCAAATTCATCTTCCATACAGCAGTTCACATATACTTTGTCTCATGACATTGCCTGCACTCTCTCACAATGCAACAGCTGTCCTCCCACTTCCTCCCCATAGCCACCTCTTCCCTGTGTCCTTCCTTCCCGTGTACTCCTGGCCCCTGAGCTGTCTCCCTATGCATACACAGCCCTCTTATTCTCCCATGATTGATCTCTTCAAGGACTGTATCTACCTAATGTAAATGTTCAGCTCATATGCCTGTATTTTGTTTGGCTGGAAGCCACAGGAGTGGGTTCAATTCCATACCTAAAGGACATCTAGGGGCCATAGTCTCAGGTAGTCCACTGGGCTATATCAGACCAGCAAACCTGGTCCCCCCCATTTTTTTTTTTTTTAATAATGATTTTGAGTTATGTTCCACATTGTTCTCCCAGTCTATCCAGGGTCTTGACATAGATCCCCCCCCTGCGTGGTTGACAGTAGTAGCTGGGCACCATCTAGTTCTTCTGGTCTCTTAGTCATATAGTCTGAGGATCACAAGTTGTACCAGTCCCTTGGACTAATTGTTTCCATGTGTCTTTGGTTTTCCTCTGGGGGAGGAGAGACAAAGCTTATCTTTGTGAGATTTGGACTCAGACATTTTCCAAAGATAGAAAAAAAATAATAATAACAAATATTTTTGAATCAAACATGATGTTTAACAACCTTTTTTTGGTCTACATTTTGTAGTGTGTATAAACTTTATACAATTTTGTACATATATTTTCTTCTGAGACCCTCTATTATCAATATCCTCTTATTAATAATGATTGAATAGTTATTGCCTCTTTTGATCATAACTTATACATATACTGCATCTTCAGTAACATTTTATTCCTTTTCTTGTGTATCCCACTCTGGAAAATACCAATACATGATTTTCTTTGCCTTGTTTCTAAATGTAAATGTTTCCCCTCTGATATATCAAAGATTGGAATAATTTTGACAAACTAACAAATGAAAACTCATACTCATATGACAGAAATTTTTTAAGAAAATATTTAATACCATTTCTGGAGTGATGATGAACAATTATTCTCTATCTTCCTTAAAGGCAAATAATTGTCAATAAGGTTAAGTGCTGAAAAGTGCACTTTAATTAGATACAAGGAACAGTTTCTTGACAGTGAGTGCTGATAAGCTCTTGAATGGGCAATATGGCTGATAGGTAGACTCAGAATTTTTTATTAAAAAAAAGTTACCTTACCTAATGAGGAGCTCTGGTGGCACAGTGGGAAAGTGAATTGGCTTCAAATCAGAAAGGTGATAGTTCAAATCCGCAAAATGCTCCATGGAAGGAAAAGGAGGCAATCTACTTCCATGAAGATTTATAGCCATGAAAACCCTGTGGTAGTTGCTATGAGTTGGAATGACTCCATGGCCGTGGATTTGTTTTTTGGTTGCTTTACCTATTAAGATACGAATTGTCACAGGCAATTGTACATTTCTCATATTTTGGAAATTAAAAAAAAAAGTGAATTCCATCTTCATAAGGACTTAGTTATTCCCAGAGCTGGTAATAATCAAAGGATATAAGATAGATTTCACTGAAGACTCAATACTGGTGTGGAAAGATCTTCAAGGTATTTTGTTAAGTATAAAATACCAAGGTGCAGAAGAATGGTACAGTAGAGGTATGAAAGTGGATTACACATCTGTAAATGCATAGACATTTTGAAGAAAGATATACACAGAATGTATAATTATATTTGCCTTCAAGAAGAGAGGTTGGATGTTCAAGTACAAATGCATAAGAGATCCTTCTGAATTTGAACCACAAGTATATTTTATCTATTCTAAATATATAGAAAAGAATAAATTTCAAAATCCATATGAATTTTAAAAAATAACCTCTGCAACTCACCTAATGTTGACCAATAGGAAAATTGTTAAGTAAATTATGATACTCCATATAATAGAACATATTCTGAATCTGTTATAAAGAATAAGAATATGATAATTAGATAGGAAAAGATAAATTAGAAAGTGAACAAAAGCAAAATGCAGTATGAGCAAAGTTTCATTTCTATACACTTAAAAATATGCAAAGAAAATTATGTATGTATGTATGTATGCTCTTCTGTTTATCAAAGCTCTTCTGAAAGAGCTCAAAAGAAATGGTTAATAGTGATTAACCTTGAGGAGAGAAAATTGGATGAATGTGTGGGTAGGATGACCTTTATTTTTCTTTTTATAAATTTCTGTAGTATTTGTATTTTTAATATGAGTATGCATTATTTTAATTTAGTAAGCCCTTAAAAGTTAATTTCCACCACCTGTCAATTTGTTGTATGGAGGTGGCTTGCATGCTGCTATGATTCTGGAAGTTATGCCATCAGTATGTCCACCACCAGTAGAATCACACATGGTGGACAGGTTTCAGTGGAGCTTCTAGACTCAGACTAGGAAGAAAAGGCTGACAATCTACTTTCTCAAATTAGCAAATGAAAACCATATGGGTCACAACAGAATATTATCCAATATAGTCCTGGAAGATGAGCACCCTAGGTTGGACCCAAACCACTCTCACTGTCATCAAGTCAATTCTGACTCAGCAACCCTGTAGGACAAAGTACACCTGCCCCATAGTGTTATCAAGGCTGCAAATCTTTATGGAAGCAGACTACCATATCTTTCTCCTGCAGAGTGGCTGGTGGATTTGAACCACCAATCTTTTGGTTAGCAGCAGAGTGTTTTAACCATCATGCCACCAGGGTTTCTCCAAAGGTGGAAGGCATTCAAAATCAACAATGGACTGTAACATACTAATGCTTACAAAGATGGTGCAGGATTGGGCAACACTTTGTTTTCTTATACACAAGGTCACAGTGCCTTGGGGTTGACAGCAACTAACAAAAAGAATTAATTTATATTATACATTTGTGAAAAATCTTCAATCATATGTCAAATACCATATTTTCCACAACTGATGTGAGTCCAAAAGCATGTGTTATGTCATATTACAAACACTCCTATAAAACTTCATAAGTAGACAGCAGCTAATCCATTCTAGAGAATTCCTTCTTTCTTTCCTTCTTACTTGTTTGTTTCCTTCCTTCTTCCCTCCCTCCCTCCTTCCTTTTGTTTTTAAAGGAACACTCAATCTTTAGAAGCTTATTAAACTTCAAAGTTTATTAAAAATTAGTTTGAATTTACAAATTATTAGTAACAAAATAACACAGTAGGAATAGTAATGGCTCTTCCACTTGGGCACATTCAACCCAAGATTTAGCCTTTTCCTGTTCAAAAGAAGGAAATGACTATAGCACAGAAGATTTGATACTAGTTTAAGTAGCTCTGTAAACTTATAAATGATTTTTATTATCCTACATCTTATTATCAACAATTAGAAATTTTTATCAACAACTAGCTACTGATCTTCAGGAAAAATATCTTATCCCAGGATGTGGGGCTTGTACTTGGGTAGAGACTTACTGAGATAGGTAGAACCATGTACTGCTCCAAAGATGTTCCTATTTTTGAAACCTATGAATATGTTATTTTACATAGCAAAAGCTATTTTTCAAATTTGGTTAATTTAAGGATCTTGAGATGGGAAGGTTATCCTGGGTTATCTGGGTAGACCCAATGTAATCACAAGCATCTTTATAGGAGGGAAAAAGGAGAGTCAGAATCAGAGGTCAGAGAATCAGAGGGAAATGTTAGGCTTCTGGCTTGGTAGTTAGAGGAAAGAACCAAAAATCAGAGAATGCAGGCAAACTCTAGAACCCAGAAAAGACAAGAAATAGATTCACCCTAAGAACTGCCAGAAAGAATGCAATCCACCTGATGCATTGATTTTAACCCATTTTGGATGTCTGGCCTCTAGAATTGCAAGATAATAAACTTATGTTAGTTTAAATCACAGTTTGGGGTAACATGGTTAGAGCACAAGTAGAGAATAAATACAGTGACTTACATCTAGAACTGAAGTTTGAGAGATACATCAACAATTGTTACTTTTTCCATTCCCTTTTATATGAATAGAAATTGTCAACAACAGAAAGACTGTTTTATTGTCCTTCCTTGTACCTTGGTTCCTTGCTCACACTTCTCTATTAGCTTCAATTTTAAATGTTAAGAACAACTAAATTGGGACTTGTGGAGAAAGGAATATACGAGCACAATTTATTTGAACTGTCTTGTTTTCATTCAGAATTGACATGTTTACCAAGATTTGGAGTCCTTGGGTGGTGCAAATGAGCTCAGCTACTAAACAAATAGTTGGAGGTTCAAGTCCATGCGAGGAAGGTTGGGCAATCTACTTCTGGAAAATCAGCCATAACAAACTCTATGGAGGCCAAAAGGTGGAAACAACCTAAATGCTCATCAACAGGTAACTAGATGAACAGAATGTTGTACACACATACAATGGGATACTACGTAGCCAGTAGGAGAAATGAAGTCTCAATACATACTATGGTATGGATGAAGCTTGAAGATATTATGCTGAGTGAAATAAGCTGATCACAAAGGGACAAATATTGTATGACCTCACTTATACAAAAAGATGAGAAAAGGCTAATGTATAGAGACCAATGTTTATTAGTGGTTACTAGAAACAGGAAGAGAGGGGGAAAAGGAGGGCTAACAGTGATGGAAAAATCACATTAATTAAGGGTAGAATTACTGTCAACAAGTTGTATATCTGTAAAAAGTTGAATTGGCAAAAGTTGTATGATAGATATATTTACAACTATAAAATAAAAGAGTAGCTGAGGCTTCTCATGTATAACCAAACATCTCATGGGATTTGGTTTCTTGATCTGGATGTCTAGGATCATGGTTTCATGGGACATCTTAGTTAATTGGCCTAATGTGTTTAGTGCTTCTGTTTTACCTCCTACTTTATTGTGTAGTTTCTGAGGTCTTAAAAGCTATAAGCAGCCATCCAAGGCGCAATAATTGGTCTCTATTCACCTGCAACCATAGAGGAAGAACGAGAGTCAGGAATGGAAGAAGGTATGAAATGTGTGGCTTGCTGCATCCATGAACAACTGCCTCCTTTGCCATGAGACTGGAAGGCCCGAATGGTGCCTGGGGACTATTATGAAATATTCCGATCGAAGATTCCATAGAAGAATCCTAATCAAAAGGGAAAAGAGGCAGAACAGAATTTCAAATTCTCATGGACGTTCTGGAGCCATGAAGAGTGGATGAACTCTGACACCATTTCCTGGAGATAATCTTTAAACCTTCAACCAAAAATAACCCCTGACATCTTAAAACCAGGCAAGGGTTTAGCTTAACTCGTGGAAAAGATCTGCCTTGAGCACTTTTATTAAAAAAAAAAGTTTTTGAGCATTATGTTCTTTTAAGATCTCTCTATATGGAACCAAATTAACAACAAGCAACTCAAAAGATCAGATAAGAACTTTAAGGGGCAGTGAGTTTATGTTAATGGGAGAGGAATAACTCAGAACAGGAGGGTGAGAATGGTTGCACAATCTGAAGAATGTAATCAATGTACCTAAATTGTACATGTAGAAACTGTTGAATTGGTGTGTGTTTTGCTGTATATATTTTCAAAAACAACAACAAAATAAATAAAATTTAGGGACAAACACCCCCTTTGGAGGACAGTTCTACATTGACACACATGGGGTTGCTATGAGTAACAACCGGCACTATGGCAACTTTCTTTTTTTTGTTTTTTTAATTGTGACTTCGGTGAAAGTTTACAGAACAATTTCTATGCAGCAGTTCACATACACTTTGGCTCATGACATTGACTACAATTTACCACAATATAATAGATCCCCTCCCACTTCCTCCCCATGTTTACCACTTTGCAGTATCCTTCCCTACATGCACTCCTACCCCATGATCTATGTCCCTGTGCATACACAACTCTTCTATTCTCCCTTGATTGTTCTCTAAAAAGAGTGTGTCTACCTAGTGTAAATATTCACCTCACATGCCTGTCTTTTGTTTGGCTGGAAGCCAGAGGTTTGGGCTCAATTCCAGACCTGAAGGGCAGCTAGGGGCCATAGTCTCAGTGGTTCCATCAGGCTCTATCAGACCTGGTCCCCGCCTCCCCTTTTTTTCCCAAATGATTTTGAGTTTAGTTCCACATTGTTCTCCTACTCTATCCAGGATCTCCTACATAGATTCCCCTCCAAGTGGTTGACAGTGGTAGCCAGTCATATGGGCTGAGGATCACATGGTATACCAGTCGCTAGGACTAATTGTTTCCATGAATCTTTGGTTTCCTTCATTGTTCTTTGCTCTGGACAAGGAGAGAACTATCCTTGCATCTAGATAGCTGCTTGCAAAAAAAATCCCAGTCGCTATTTGCCAAAGTATGAGGTAGAACAATGTTTTGTGTAGTGTGTTATGCCAATTGAGCTTGATGTCCCCTGCAACTATGGTCCAGAGCCCAGAGGTCCAACTATTCGTTCCCTCTGGGTAGCTGGCTGTGCACAAGAAGTGACTACAAACTTTCCTTTGTCAGCTCTACTATATACCTGGGAATTCTTATAGAACATACAAATACACTTGTAGAAACATTGTCTGCCAACCCTACACATGGTCTTGGGCACACTTCCCCCTGCATACACATACCTAATAGTTCAGCCTGTCTACCCGTCTATCCACCCATATAGCCATGTTTGCTTTCACTGATAACGCAGTATTGTATGTGCAAAAGGGTTAATCTTTGTTGTCTGTACCTCCCATATATCTCTATATGTCTTTCTCTTCCTCAATGCCACTGTGTTGTTCACTCACATTTGGTATATTATCCTTCTCTTCACCCAAATCAATACTTGTTTCTACCTATCTAACAGTGTTCTCTCCCTTCCTCTCCTACCCCTAATAACCAACAAAGAAAATTTCATTCCATAAAGAAACCTTTTTTTCTATTTTTCACAATAATGGACTAATGCAATATTTGTCCTGTGATTGACTTAACTTCACTCAGCATAGTGTCCTCCAAGTTCATCCACATTATGCGGTGTTTTGCAGATTCTATGTTATTCTTTAGGGTTGCATAATATTGTGTGTATGTACCACAGTTTGGTTATTCATTCTTCAGTTGATGGACACCTAGGTTGTTTCCATATTTTGGCTATTGTAAATAGTGCTGCGATGAACATGGATGTGCATATGTCTGCTCTTGTCCTGGCTCTCACTTCTTTAAGATATATACCTAGTAATGGAATGGCTGGGTCAAATAGTATTTCTAATTCCAACTTTTTAAGGAATCATCATACTACTTTCCACAGTGGTGGTACCATTTTACAGTCCCATCAGCAGTGTATGAAAGTCCCAGACTCTCTGCATCCTTGCCAGCATTTGTTATTTTCTGTCTTGTTGAACTTTGCTACTAGTGTTGGAGCAAGATGGTATCTCATTGTTTTTTTGTTTTTGTTTTTTTTTTGATTTGCATCTCTCTAATGGCTAATGGGGAGCTCTGGTAGCATAGTGGCTAAGGCAGTTGACTGCTAACCAGAAGGCTGGTGGTTCAAACCCACCAGCCACTCCTTGAAAGGAAGATGGTGCAATCTACTTCTGTAGTGATACTGCCTCGGAAACCCAAGGAGGATCGCTACGAGTTGGGTCTGACTTGATGGCACATAAGAACAACAACAACAATGGCTAATGATCATGAGCATTTCTTCATATGTTTGTTGGCTGCCTGAATATTCTCTTTGGTGAAGTGTCTATTCATGTCTGCTGCCCATTTTTGAATTGGATTATTTGTCTTTTTGTTGTTGTGGTGTTGGAGTTTTCAGTAAATTCTAGAGATAACTCCCTTGTCAGATATGTCATTGCTGAACATTGTTTCCCAGTCTGTAGGTTCTCTTTTGACTCTTTTGAAGAAGTCTTTTAAAGCACATAACAATTTAATTTTTAGAAGGTTCCATTCATCTAGTTTCTCTTCTGCTGTTTGTGCAATTTGGGTTATGCTTGACAGTCTATTTATGTCATATATTAGGGCCCCTAAATCTGCCACTAGTTTTTCCTTGAGGAACTCTATAGTTTTAGGTTTCACATGTAAGTCTTTGATCCATCTGGAGTTCATTTTTGTGTATGGTGTGAGGTACAGATCTTGTTTCATTTTCCTGCAAATGGATATCCAGTTTTGCCACCACCATTTATTAAACAAACATTCTCTTCCCCCATTTAATTGATTTTTGCCCTTTGTCAAAGATCAGCTGACCATAGGTGGATGGATCTATTTCTGGGCTCTCAATTCTATTCCATTGGTCTATGTGTCTGTCATTATACAAATACCAGGCAGTATAGACCACTGTGGCTGTATAGTAGGTTTTGAGATCTGGAAGTGTGAGACCTTTTACTTTGTTCTTCTTCTTCAACAGTGCTTTGCTTATCTGAAGTCTCTTTCCTTTCCATATAAAGTTAGTGATTGGTTTTTCCATATCCTTAAAGAATGTTGATGGGATCTCAATTGGGATTGCATTGAATGTATAGATTGCTTTAGGTAGAATTGACATTTTCACAATGTTCAATCTTTCTATCCATGAGCATGGTATATTCTTCCATTTATGTAGATCTCTTAAGGTTTCCTGAAGTAGTCTTTTACAGTATTCTTTGTACAGGACTTTTGTGTCCCTGGTAAAACTTATTCCCAATATTTTATTTTTCTGTTAGCTATTGTAAATGGAATCAGCAGCAAGGATCCAGGTAACGGGTGGGAACCCAGGCCACACCCCACAAGTGATAAGGTGGGAAAGTGGGGGAAAGGAGAGAAAAAGGCCAGGGGGATGGGACAGAGTGAGGAGGCAGAAGCAGTGATACAAGTAAGGGGTGGTTGGAGAAGATTCAAACAGCTAAGGGAAACAAACTTGCCTGTCAGTTTGTCCTACTGTGGTGACATGTTGCTTTGAGTCTTAAGGCTTTGCCACCAGTGTTTCAAACCCAGCGGGATGCACATGGTGCACAGGTTTCAGTGTGGCCTGCATACTGAGACAGACTAGGAAGAAGGAAGAGGCCATCAACTTCTCAAAGAATTGCTCAGGAAAAACCTTGTGAATAACAGAGAAACAGTGTCTGATACATTACTGCACAACTTTATGAATAGTCCAGAAACGTTGTCCAATACAGAGGAGGAGGATGAGTCACTTAGGTTGGAAGACTCTCAAAACATGACTGGGAAAGAGTTGCATCATCAGAGTAAAACCAGCCTTACTAATATGGATAAGGTAAAGCTTTCAAGACCTCCATTTGCTGATGTGGCATGACTCAAATTGAGGAGAAACAGCTGCAAACATCCATTAATAATCGGAACATGGAATGTATGAAGTATGAATCTAGGAAAATTGGAAGTTGTCAGAAATTAAATGAAATGCATAAAGATTGATATTCTAGGCA
>NW_006921754.1:860883-862324 GCF_000298275.1 Orycteropus afer afer | reverse complement strand
ACTTATTCATGCACTTGACTGCTAACCAGAAGGCTGGCGGTTCAAACCCACCAGCCACTCCTCGGAAGGAAGATGGGGCAATCTACTTCCGTACTGATACTGCCTTGGAAACCCAAGGAGGGGTTGCTATGAGTTGGGTCTGACTCGACAGCACATAACAACAACAACAACACGACTTATTCATTGCAAATACCTTTTTTTTTTTGACAATGCAAATGGCTGCTGTACACGTGGACTTTGCCAAATGGAACACACAGCAATCAGACTGACTACATGTGTGGCAAGAGGTGATGGAAAAGCTCAATATCTTCAGCCAAAATTGGGCCAGGAGCTGATTGTGGAACAGACCATCAACTGCTCATATGCAAGTTCAACTTGAAGTGAAAGACAATAAAATAAGTCCATGAGAGCCAAAATATGATCTTGAATATATCCCTCCTGAATTTAGAGACTATCTAAAGAATAGATTTGATACATTGAACACCAATGACTGAAAATCAGAAAAATTGTGAGATGACATTAAGAACATCATCCATGAGGAAAGCAAGAGGTCACTAAAAAGATGAGAAAAGAAGAGAAGACCAAAATGGATGACAGAAGAGATTCTGAAACTTGCCTTTGAGTAGAGAGTAGCTAAAGCAAATGGAAGAAATGACAAGATAAAAGAGCTAAACAGGTTTGAAGGAGCAGCTCGAGCAGATAAAGCCAATTACTATAGTGAAATGTGCAAAGACATAGAGGTAGAAAACCAAAAGGGAAGAACACTCTCAGCTTTTCTCAAGCTGAAAGAAATGAGGAAAAAAATTTAAGCCTCGTGTTGCAATATTGAAAGATTTTATGGGCAAAATATTGAATGATGCAGGAAACATCAAAAGAAGGTGGAAGGAACACACAGAGTCACTGTACTAAAAAGAACTGGTAGATTTTCATCCATTTCAGGAGGTGGTCTATGATCTAGAACCAATGGTATTGAAGGAGGAAGTCAAAGCTGCAATGAAGGAATTGGCGAAGAACAAGGCTCCAGGAATTGACGCAATACCCATTGAGATAGTCAACAAACGGATGCCTCACTGGAGGCACTCACTCGGTTATGCCAAGAGATTTGCAAGACAGCTACCTGGCAAACTGACTGGAGGAGATCCATATTTGTACCCATTCCAAAGAAAGGTGTTTCCACAGAATGTGGAAATTATCGAACAATATCATTAATATCGCATGCAAGTAAGATCTTACTGAAGATTATTCAAAAACGGTTGCAGCAGCGTATTGACACAGAACTTCCAGAGGTGCAAACTGGATTCAGAAGAGGACATGGAGCAAGGGATATCATAGCTGCCATCAGATGGATCTTGGTTCAAGGCAAAGAATACCAGAAAGATGTTTACTTGTGTTTTATTGACTATGCAAAGGCATTTGATTGTGTGGATCATGACAAATTATG
>NW_006921754.1:856933-858578 GCF_000298275.1 Orycteropus afer afer | reverse complement strand
GGGATTGTGCCATTTTATTTGTCAACCTTGGGCTTGTTAGCTTCAGCAGCCAGTAGCTGCCTGAGTGAAAAGATGCCTCTAGCGTCAGTCGGCTGGGAGCAAGAAGCACAGCTGAAGCCCAAGGTCAAGAGGCTTTTCACACAGACCATAGAGCCTGGCACTTTGAACTCAGAAGTAGCCTCCCAAACTGCAAGAGAATAAACTACTGTTTGTTAAGGCCTTCCCGTTTGTGGTATATTCTTGTCAAACCAGTGCTATGTAACCAGAACAGAATTGTTGGTTTAAGGTGTTGATTTTGGCTCTTTCTTCTTTTTTGATGTGTGCATTTATTGCTAAAAATTGGCTTCTGATCACTGCTTTTGCTGTGTCCCGAAGATTTTGGTATGTTGTGTTTTCATTCTCATTTGATTCAACAAATTTTTGAATTTCATTTTTTATTTCTTCTCTTACCCAGTCTTTCTTAAGGAGGGTGTTCTTCAGTTTTCATATCTTTGCTCTTTTCCCAATGATCTTCCTAATGTTGATTTCTAATTTGATAACTTTGTGATCTGAGAAGATGTTTTGAAGATTTTTGAAGTTTTTAAATTTATTAAGGCTTACTTTATGGCCCAATATCCTGTCTATCATGGAGAATGTTCCATGTGCACTGGAAAAGAATGTATATTGGGCTCTTATTGGGTGAAGTGCTCTGTAGATGGCTATAAGATCAAGTTGGTGAATTGTATTATTTAGCTCTTTTGCATCTTTGTTGAGTTTCTTTCTAGTTGTTCTATTTTTCAATGAAAGTGGTGTATTAAAGTCTCCCAGTATAGATGTCATCCCACAGATGACTGTGGAGCTATCTCTTTGCCTTTTCAACTTTCTAAAGTTTGATTTATATATTTTGGGGTTCTTCTACTGGGTCCATAGATATTTATTATGGTTATATCCTCTTGTTCAATTGATTATTATATAGTGTCCTTCTTTGTCCCATATGGCAGTTTTAGCCTTAAAAGCAATTTGATCAGAAATTAATATTTCCATTCCTGCTCTTTTTTGGTTACCATTTGCTTGATATATCTTTTTCCAACCATTGGTTTTTAGTCTATTTTTGCCTTTGTCTCTAAGGTGTATCTCTTATATGTAGACAGCATATTGATGTGTTTTGTTTTCTTATCCACTCTGCAACTCTCCATCTGTTGAGTGGTGCATTTAGTCCATTAACATTCAGTGTAATTATCAACAAGTATGAATTAGTTGCTGTCATTTTGTTATGTGTTTTTTCATGGTGTTGCTGGTTTCTTTGTTCCATATAATTTTCTGTGCTGAGCTCATTATGTTTATGAATCTTGTTATCATTTCCTTTGTTGCTATTGTTTTAGTACTTGCTAAATATTTGTGCTTGTCCTTTTTTTTATTGTGATGTGAAAGTTTATCATTTTTGTTTGAGGTTACCCTGTGATTTATAATTTTCTCTCCAAGCTTAGAACAGTCCATTCTGTCTTGCAACTCTCTTGACTTTCTCACCATTTAGAATTTCTGTAATTACACAGAATTTGCCCTCTTTTTGGTTTGTAGTTGTCCTCACTTGCCAATTGATGTCTCTGCTTCCCTGTTTACAATCCTCTAAGTTGATTTTACTTTGGATACATCCCTAGCTGTGGTT
>NW_006921754.1:855461-856258 GCF_000298275.1 Orycteropus afer afer | reverse complement strand
TATTCAGGTATTTGTCCTCAATCTCATTAATTCTTCCATTGCATCAATTCTACTCCTTTTCCCTTTGAATGTATTATCTATTTCTGACAATTTAGTATTAATCTTCTGGATTTCTATCAGTAGATTTTGAATAATTTTTAATTTTTCATTTATTTTGTCATTTTGTTCTCATATTTTCTTCCAAAGTTGTTCTAGGGTTTTATCTGTGTTTTCTTTAATTTTGTCAGTGTTTTCCTTGATCTGTCTCTCAATCTTTTGAAGAGACCTAAATATAATTATTTTGAATTCCTTACCAGGGAGTTCCAATTCTGCTTCTTCCTCAGGGATGTGTTCTGGTTCTGTATCCTACTCTCTTGTTTCTACTGCTTTATATTGCTTCTTTGTGTGGACCATCATGGTCTGTTGTCTCTGAGACATTGTGATGTTGTGTTTAGATCTCTGTGAGCTGTTTGTGAAGAGCAGCAAAGGGTGAGTCAGGTTCTTCTTAGTGGTTGTTTATCTTTGGCCAGTTGGTGGAGAAGGAAGTTGTGGCTCTCACTCAGTAAATGAAGCTGCAGGATGTGTGGGTGCAGTTGTGTCATATGGATACTGTTGCTGTCTCTCACTCAGTTAGACAAAAATCACTGAATAACCATCAAAACAGTAAAAGCAAGTGGACAAAAACATACTATGTAATCACACAGGAAGAATAACCAAAAAAAGAAAAAAGGAAAAAAAAAATACCCACAATGTCTGGGAAGAGGGAAATAAGAGAAAAATTGGAGTAGGAAAATAATGAACAAAAAAAAAGGGGGGGG
>NW_006921754.1:830576-832364 GCF_000298275.1 Orycteropus afer afer | reverse complement strand
CGATGAAAGAGGGGGAGGCCTTCGACGAGATGGATTGATACGGTGGCTGCAATGATGGGCTCAAGTATAGCAGGGATTGTGGGGCTGGCGTGGGATCGGGCAGTGTTTTGTTCTGCTGTGCATGGGGTTGCTATGAGTTGGAAACAACTCGATGGCACTTAACAACAACAACAACAACAATGCCTAAGATATTGATTTTTATGCATTCCATTTCATTTTTGACAACTTCCAATTTTCCTAGATTTATCCTTCATACATTCTATGTTCCAGTTATTAATGGATGTTTGCAATTGTTTCTTCCCTCTTTAGTGGTGCCCCTTAAGCAAACGGTGGTCCTGAAAGCTTTACTCCATCCACATCATTAATATTGACTCTGATTTGGGGAGGCAGCTCTTCCCCAGTTGTGTTTTGAGTGCCTTCCAACCTGAGGATCATCTTCTGGTTCCATATCAGACAATGTTTCAGGGCTATTCATAAAGTTTTCCAGTAATATATCAGACAGTGTTTCACTGCAATTCATAAGGTTTCACTGGCCAATTGTTTAAGAAAGTGGCCCCTTTCTTCTTCTCACTTTGTCTTAATCTGGAAGTTCCACTGAAACTTGTCCACCATGGATGACCCTGCTTGTATTTGAAATACTGGTGGCATAGCCTCCAGCCTTACAGCAACACTGGAAGCACCACCATATGATAAACTTAAGATCTACCCATAAACTTAGATTTGTCCAGTGCAATATAATGTCTGATTTCTTGACTGTTGCTTCCATGCTTCTGTGGGTGTTGATTGTGAATCCAAGTAAAATGAAGTCTTTGACAACTTCAACCTTTTCTCCATTTATCATCATACTTCCTGTTGGTCCAGTTTTGAGGATTTTCACTTTCTTTTTGTTGAGGTATAACCCATACTGCAGACTGCAGTCTTTAATCTTCATCAACATGCACTCAAGTCATCTTACTTTCAGCAAGCAAGGTTGTGTCATCTGCATATTGCACTGGATATACTATCACTAATTTTAACAATTCTTTTTTTTTTTAATTTTAATTTTTATTGTGATTTGGGTGAAAGTTTACAGAGCAAATTTATTTTCCATACAACAGGTCATACACATTTTGTCTCATGATATTGACTGAAATTCCCCACAATATAACTGCTCTCTTCCCACTTCTTCTCTGTAGTACCCTCTTCCCTATGTCCTTCCCTCTCATGCACTCTCACCACACAAGCTGTCTCCCTGTGCAAACACTGCCTTTCTGTTCTCCCATGATTGATCACTCCAAGTAGTGCATTTACCTGATGTAAATGTTTACCCCATATGTCTGTTAATTTTAACAATTCTTAATAAAACCAAAATTTAGTTGAAGAGGATGAGAAAAAAAAAATTCTATTATTCTTTTTTTTAAAAAAAAAACCTATTTTTTAAAAATTGTGATTTGGATGAAGATTTACAGAGCAAATTCACTTTCCATACAGCAGTTCACATACACTTTGTCTCATGACACTGACCAAAGTTTACCACAGTGCAACAGCTCCCCTCCCACTTCTTGCCCATAGTTACCTCTTCTCAGTGTCCATCCCTCCATGGACTCCTGGCCCCTGAGCTGTCTCCCCTGTGCATAGGCAGCCCTTCTTTCTCAATGATTGTTCTCTCCAAGGAGTGTATCTACCTCAGGTAAATGTTCAACTCATATGCCTGTCTACTGTTTGGCTAGAAACCACAGGTGTGGGTTCAATTCCAGACCTGAAGCGCAGCTAGGGGACATAGTCTCAGTGGTTCCACCAGGCTCTATC
>NW_006921754.1:805155-827743 GCF_000298275.1 Orycteropus afer afer | reverse complement strand
AAAACTAGGACCTGGAAGTGGAAGATTAAGAATAATAGTAAAAAGGACAAAAATATTAATAATAATAGTTGTTTTAAAACAGACAAATACAAGCAAACTAATTACCAGAAAAAGAAAGCAAAAAAGAAAAAAAATAAAAAAAGAGAGAAAGAAAAAAATTGGTGGAGGACAGGGCAGGGCACCTAGGCTCTGTCTGAGCACACAGACTGTGCTGGAGTTCCTGTGGGCCCAGAAGGTAGGTGGGAGTGGGTGGTGGTTGCACCTCCATTCACCAAGCGGGTGTGGCGTATGAGAGTACCAAGAGGAATGTTGTACCTTTTCAGTCATATAGGTCCAGAGGGTTCTTGGGGTTGCTGAAAAGCAGAACGTGTTCTTAAGCCCCAGGAATCTGCGAGAGTGTTATCTCTTTAAATATCCAAAATAGTCAAGGCGGGTTTAGATCTTCAAAATGGCAGCAGCCTCCAGACCGGCAAAAGTTCACAGCTCAGCTCGCCTTTCTCTTCACCTTCTCCGTTTATTCCCCAGCCACTGGCACAGTCCTCCGTGCAGTCCCTGGCTAGCAGGGCTGATTTTTAGGTTAATTCTTAAGTCTTACCAGCCCTCGGGAATCTCCAAGGTGTCTGTGCCGTCAGCATCACTCAGGATCGCTGCCAGATTGCAGCTCTGTATGGCTCCTTTTTTGGTATTTTCCCTCAAATTCTTCTGCTAGTTGGGGTTTAGTCCACTTCTGTATCCTTCCTTTCAAGGCTCAGGGGTCCAGGATTATCTTCTGTGTCTGTGCTAATTGGTTTCCCTTTTCTTTGTTGAAGAGGGTCTGTGCAGTCTTTCTGCCTAGTCTACCATCTTGCTGGAACTCCCATTCTATTATTCTTGAATTTGCATTACCAGAATTGCAAAATTGACATATAGCCAGGTAATATAGGTGCAGGAACTCTGGTGGTAACGTGGTTAAAGCACTTGATTGCTAAACAGAAGGTTGGCAGTTTCAACCTGTCAGCCACTCAGTGGAAGACAGATGTGGCAGTTTGCTTCAGTAAAGATTTACAGCCTTGGAAACCTTATGGGGCAGTTCTACTCTGTCCTAGAGAGTTGCTATGAGTTGTAATTGACTTGATGTCCAGGGTTTTGGGGAATTTTGGTGGCCACCCACTAGAACAGATTTTAACTATCCAAACAAACAAAATCTCTCTCTGAATAGAAGTGCAATAACAACATGATTAATTATGCATATAATCAGATATTTGATCTAATTTGGTGAAGGTCTGAAATTACCTCCCAACCTTGTTATCTAAGACATCTAAGATACCCAAATTATTCTTTTTTTATTTTATTCTTTTTGATACAATCCTGTTGTCATTCTTAGAAAAAACAATGCCAGGATTATTTTTAATAATGAGTGAAACATGCCTGAATTCCATTTATTCCAGTAACAAAATAGATGAGGATGAAGGGGGTGGGAAATAATTTTTACTCCTGCTTCTCTAGGGAGCAGGGCCAACTGCATGGTTGTGCATTCACACAGGGTCCCTATGCTTAGAAATACTCTTCATGAAATTCTTAATAATGCTATGTTACAGCATGTAGTGAGCAGAGGAGTTATGTGGAGGCACAACCTGAATGCATGGTTATGATCCTGCAGCAATGCCAAGGCACTGACTCAGGCCCCTGGGATGAGAGGTCAGTGTGGTACGGTTGGCCTGGCTGCATAGTGTGCACACGCATACTTCAAAACTTTCCCAGGAGCCATTGGCCTGAGAGGATGACCAGGGAGGAATCTGGACTTCAATGGTTTTTGGTGATGATAGAATCAGCAGCAGCAACAGGAGTGGTGGTTTCACCTCTTGGGATAGCAGGACTCCGGGTTCCCTTCAGAGAGCACTGTCCTGTAGCACTCCTGCTTTTGAGCACTTTGGCAGGAACTGCTGGAGCTCAGGCAGTAAACTTTGTTAGGAAATTATTAAAAAGTAAAAGTGTACATATAGAAATTCCAATAAAGCATAAAAGAAAGTTGTTAGAATTATTCAAAGAGGTTAGTCTTCAGTTTTAAAAGCTACTGCAACTTTGCAAAACAAATACCTGCAGGCTGAGAATTAAATAATTAAACTTAAATATTGTAGCATTACCATGAGACAGAAAAGAACTTTATTTTTATATGAAACTTTAGATAAACAAATGCAAATGAAGAAAAGAATTTTAAAATTGTTTTTCTTGTAATTGGAGATACAATGACAGAACACACAAACAGGTGTTTTGAATTAGATACAGATCATGAAGCTGCTTTCAGCTTGTTGTAAAACTGCCAGAAGTTACAGGAAGTGTCAGAGAAAACACAAAAATGGCACTGTATAAATTTCTATTTATAATTAAATTCAGACTAACATGAAACTGATTTTTTATAAAGAGTTAAATCTTTTTAGAAAGATTGTCCATAAGAACCATTAACTCTGTTTTTTCTTTTTTTTTTTTTAATGTGCCTTTGAGTTAATTTCAACTTACAGTGGTCCTACACAATAGAGTAGAACTGCCCTGTTAGGTTCTGGGCTGAGATCTATTTGGGAGCAGATCACCAGGTCTTTTCTCCAGAAGAGTCTTTTCTTTGGTTAGCAGCTGAATGCTTAAGCATTGCACCATCAGGGCTCCAAGTACTGAAATGTATATTTTAAAATACTTTATCACAAATGCAAGCCAGTGTTGTCACAGCCTACAAGATATTAACACCTCCAGTAACAGTTGCATGAGAAAGCAAGATCCTTCTTATTATAAAAAATGATGTTAATTGCAATGAATTTGCCAAGAGTGACTGGAAAATACTGCTTGAATTGGTTGAGAGTGAAGTGGCTAAAAGTCTACATTTTGATGACCTAATATATAAATTTGCAAAAAAGTGAGCCAGGGATAGCTAATTAATCATAGATTAATCAAAATATCAGATTAATAAATTTATTTTATAAAATTATGATATCAAAATGATATTTTTAAAATAAATGTTTATAACCTTATAATTTTATATTGTTTTTCCTATATTACTATTACCATGATTATGTTTTATAAGTAATAGATATTGTTAAAAGAAAAAGTTTTATATTTTAGTACCTTTACTGGCACTTATTTTTCTGTTCTTTGAACAAGGGACCCCACATTTTTATTTTGCACCAGGTCCCACAAATGGTGTAGCTGGCCCTGATAGCAAGATGTAACACTAAGGTTCTTCTCCAGGAAGCTTCTGGAATCCCTATCCTTTGAAACTTAAATAACATTGCCAAATGTTTTAGCCCATTTGAAATAGAAATGTTTTATGTTTAAGAATAGTTGTCTTTTAGCAACCAAAGCAACACATATCATTGAATATGTTTTGTTTTCTTCATGAATTATTAGCATAGGTTTCTGCAACTCAGCTTTCTGTCTCTGTCCTACCTACCTGCTTTTGGAGATGGGGAGGTAGTCCACAGGAAGGCCAGTTCCACGGTGTGTGGAGCAAAAGGTTGTTATTGTTACATTCAAACTAATGAAGGATATTTCGGAGTCTTCACTCAATTTAACACTTTCCCGTTGACTTACCATTTGTTACTCCCTTTGACTTCATCCTGAGAGCTTGAGATAACAACACCAAGGGGCTTGGGTGTTCTGGTGGCCCCCAGTTTGAAGCTTGGAAGATTTATATCAGAACAGCTGTGTGCAAAACCTCTCTGCACATTGAGATCAGCATATTCCCCAAAGATATAATGAGTAAAACAGGAAGAATAATGAAGAAAAATGACAGCACATGGAAGGGGAATAAACAGGGTATGCCTCTGGTAAATAACTCCCTGAAGGACTCTTAGAAAAGACTTACTCATTAATTGAATCAATCCATCATCCTTGGGATGACAGCAACAATTTGCAATCTTTTTTGGGAGTTGTTTTATTCCTTTCCTGTTACAGCTTAAGTTCATATGAGAGTAGAATGAGAGGTTAAACAATACACCTTTTTTATTATTAAGGTGCCACAATTCTATATTCTCATTATAGAAAATGCTTACGTTAATTCTAATAACTATTTAAATTCTGTAAGAATATTAATGTGTTTCTTGTAAAAGGATTTTTCCTCTCTGAATTTATCTTTCAGGAATCAGCTTTCATCACTCAACAAAATCTTAAATTCATTTGTTTCTAATTTCCATAATGTTTAAGGATTTTTGAAAATGAGCTTCATTGTAATTCTACCCACTGCTATGGAGTCAATTCCAACTCACAGTGACTCTACAGAACAGAATAGAACTGCCCCACAGGTTTCCAAGGCTGTAATCTTTATGGAAGCAGTCTGCCACATCTTTCTGTCACAGAGTGGCTGGTGGGTTCAAACAGCTGACCTTTCTGTTAGCAGCTGAGCACTTAACCACTGTGCTACCAAAGGGACTATATTTTTTAAAAATATGCCTTTACCTCTTTTACTAGGCTCACCTTCCTTTTCTTTGTTGTCACCAGCAGTCCTAATTCATGGTATCAGTGCAGATTTCAGTGGTAAATGACTCTTGAATATATTATTTAGTCCAAGTTTTTGTGAATTAAGAAGCATAGAATATACACGTTTTAGAGATTTTGCCTTAAAGTTATAAAAAATGACTGTTTCAAGATACCAGTCTGTTTTAAATTGGAGCTAATATATCAATCACAGATTTTGTTCTTTCCTTTCTTGGGAGTGGGTGGAAGGTAGATATAATAAAAAGAAGAGAATTGGATGTGGCTCCTAAGCCAAGTCTCACATGTGATGACAATAATTGAGGCTTCTTCTTACAATGTAAGGATCTTGATATCAAATCTTGTGTAGAAGTGTTGAGCATTGAAATTTTACTAAAGACAGATAAAAATGTCTGGAGGAAGATTTCCTTGCTGAATATAGTACTTATTTGAGACAGAACCACTCAAGTCATCTTAATCTGTTTGATAGTCGTTGCTCATAAGTGTACTGCAAAAGAAATTGCTGAAAAACTTCTAACCGTGAAATTTAACATACTGATTGATCAATATACAAGAACATATCATTTATAGATATTTACATATAGGTAGAGATTATTATTTGAAAAGAACTGTAACATAATAAAAACATATTTAACATTTAAACTATATTGAAGCTCACACACATTAATTCAGGAGCATTTTATGTATGATCTTAAAGTCATCCTCATCGGTATTCATTCTGAGTTACACAGTTTAGAATCTGTTGATGGTGTGTTAAATTTGGTTATTTCTTTTCTCACCAGAATGTATATCCTAGAATTTTCTTTGGAACAGTGAACTATTTGTATTTTCAGGATGTTTGGTAATCTTAAGTAATACTGTAACCTCTCTGGACTTTCGTTTACTGTCTATATGAGAATGAGTCCACCACTTCTCTGTCAGTTTGTCATACTATAGTGGCTTCTGTGTTGCTCTGAGGCTGAAAGATATGCCACCAGTATTTCAAATACCAGCAGAATCACCCATGGTGACCAAGTTTCAGTGGAGCTTGCAGACTAAGACAGAGTGAGAGGAAGGAAGGGACATCTACTTCTCAGAGAATTGGCCAATGAAAACCTTATGAATAGCAGTGAAACACTGTCTGATGTATTACTGGAAAACTTTATGAAAAGCCCTGAAACACTGTCTGATATAGTGCTGGAAAATGAGCCCCTCAGGTTGGAAGGCACTCAAAATATGACTGGGAAAGAGCTGTCTCCTCATTAAAATAGAGTCAACATTAATAATGTGGATGGAGTAAAGCTTTCGGGACCTTCATTTGCTGATGGGACACCACTCAAAATGGGAAGAAATTGCTGCAAACATTCATTAATAATTGGAACATGGAATGTATGAAGTATGAATCTAGGAAAATTGGAAGTTGTCAAAAATGAATTGGAATGCATAAAAATCAATATTGTAGGCATTTGTGAGCTGAAATGGACTAGTTTTGGCCATTTTGAACCAGTCAATCATATGATCCACCATGCTGGGAACGACAAATTGAAGAGGTATGGCATGACATTCATCATCACGAAAAATGTTTCAGGAACTATCCTGAAGTACTATATTGTCAGTGATAGGATAATTTCCACATGCCTACAAGGAAGACCAGTTATTACTACTATTATTCAAATTTACTCACCAACCACCAAAACTAATGATGAAGAAATTGAAGATTTTTATCAATTTCTGCAGTCTGAAATTGACCAACATGCAATCAAGAGGTATTATATCTCGTGATTAGACTGTGAAAGTTGGAAACAAAGAAGAAACACTGGTAGTTGGAAAATATGGCCTTGATGACAGAAATGACAGCAGTTGTTGCAGGATCAACAACTTATTCATTACAAATATCTTTTACAACTACATAAACAGTAGCTATACACATGGACCTCACCAGATGGAATATACAGGAATCAGATCAACTAAATTTGTGGAAAGGGGTGATGGAGAAGTTCAATATCTTCCGTCAAAGCAAGGCCAAAAGGTGACTGTGGAACAGACTATCAGTTGCTCATATGCAAGTTCAAGTTGAAGTTGAAGACAATTAAAACAAGTCCAAGAGAGCCAAAATATGGCCTTGATTATATCCCACCTGAATTTAGAGACCATCTGAAGAATAGATTTGACACACTGAACACCAATGACTGAAAACCAGATGAATTGTGGGATGACATCAAGAACATCATATACAAAGAAAGCAAAAGGTAATTAAAAAGATAGGAAAGGAGGAAAAGACCAAAATGGATGTCAGAGGAGACTCTGAAACTTGTTCTTGAATGGAGAGTAGCTAAAGCAAATGGAAGAAATGACAAGATAAAAGAGGTGAACAGAAAATTTCAAAGACAGCTGGAGAAGACTCATTATAACAAAATGTGCAATTATCTGGAGTTAGAAGACCAAAAGGGAAGAACATGGTCTGCATTTACCAATCTGAAAGAACTGAAGAAAAAATTCAAGCCTTGAGTTGCAATGTTGAAAGATTCTATAGGCAAAACATTGAATGATGCAGTAAACATCAAAAGAAGATGGAAGGAATACACAGAGTCACTGTACCAAAAAACTGATTGATGCTCATCTATTTCAAGAAGTGGCATATGATCAACAAACAATGGTACTGAAGGAAGAAGTCAAAGCTGAATTGAAGGAATTCAACTGAAAAACAAGGCTCCAGGAATTGATATAATTCCCATTAATATGTTTCAACAAATGGGTGTGGCAATGGAGGCACTTACTCATCTTTGCCAAGAAAGTTGGAAGACAGCCAGCTGGCCAACTGATTGGAAGAGATCCATATCTGTACCCATTCCAAAGAAAGGTGATCCAACAGAATCTGGAAATTATGGAACAATATTATTAATATCACATGCAAATAAAATTTTGCTAAAGATAATTCAAAAATTGTTGCAGCAGTATACTGACAGAAAACTTCCAGAAATGCAAGCTGGATTCAGAAGCAGATGTGGAACAAGGTATAGCATTGCTGATGTCAGATAGATATTGGCTGAAAGCAAAGAATATCAGAAAAAAATGTTTACTTGTGTTTTATTGACTATGCAAAATCATTTGATTGTGCAGATCATAACAAATTATGGATAACATTGAGAAGATTGGGAATTCCAAACACTTAGTTATGGTCATGTGGACCAGGAGGCTGTCATTCAAACAGAACAAGGAGATGCTGCATGGTTTAAAATCAGGAAAGGAGTGCATCAAGATTGTATCTTCACCATACTTATTCAATTACATGCTAAGCAAATAATCCAAGAAGCTGGACTATATGAAGAAGAATGTGGCATCTGGATTGGAGAAAGATTTATTTACAACCTGTGATATGCAGATGACACAACTTTGCTTGCTGAAAGTGAAGGTGATTTGAAGCACTTCCTGATGAAGATTAAAGACTATAGTCTTCAGATTGGATTACACCTCAACATAAAGCAAATGAAAACCCTCACAACTTGACCAATAAGCAACATCATGATTAATGGAGAAAAGATTGAAGTTGTCAGTGATTTCATATTGCTTGTGTCCACCATGACCACCAATGGCAGCAGCAGTTAAGAAATCAGACAATGTATCACACTGGGCAAATCTGCTGCAAAAGACCTCTTTAAAGTGCTGAGGAACAAACATGTGTCTTTGAAGACTAAGGTGCGCCTAACCCAAGTCATGGCAATTTCAATAGCCTCATATGCAGATGAAAGCTGGACAGTGAGTAAGGAAGATCGAAGAAAAGTTGATGCTTTTGAGTTGTGTTGGCGAAGAATAGGGAAAGTACTGTGGACTGCCAGAAGAATGAACAAATGTGTCCTGGAAAAAGTGCAGCCAGAATGTTCCTTGTAAGCAAGAATGGTCAGACTTCATCTCACCAAATTTAGTCATGTTGCCAGAAGGGACCACTCCCTGGAGGATATCATGCTGGTAAAGTGAAGGGTCATCAAAAAAGGGGAAGCCCTCAATGAGATGGGTTGATACAGTGGTTACAATGATGGGTTCAGATATAGCAAGGATTGTGAGTCTGGGGCAGGATCGGGCAATGTTTTGTTGTGTTGTATGTAGGGAAGACCGAAGAAGAGTTGATGCTTTTGAGTTGTGGTGCTGGCGAAGAATGCTGAAAGTACCATGGACTGCTAAAAGAACTAACAGATCTGTCCTGGAGGAAGTGCAGCCAGAATGCTCCTTGGAAGCAAGAATGGCCAGACTTCGTCTCACCTATTTTGGTCATGTTGTAAGAAGGGACCATTCCCTGGAGAAGGATGTCATGCTTGGTAGGGTGGAGGGTCGACGAAAGAGGGGGAGGCCTTCAATGAGATGGATTGATACAGTGGCTGCGATGATGGGCTCGAGTATAGCAGGGATTGTGGGGCTGGTGCGGGATCGGGCAGTGTTTCGTTCTGCTGTGCATGGGGTCGCTATGAGTCGGAAACGACTCGACGGCACTTAACAACAACAACAACAATGTAGGGTCACTATGAGTTGACCTGAATCGATGGCACCTAACAACAACAACAACATAAGAATGAGTTTGGATGTCCAAAGTTTAATCTTCTAACCTACTTAAAATGTGAGCAATTTAAAATGAGTTCGCATATCTGAATTAAAATGGCCCACTTAGTATACTGGAACTCTGGTGGTTTAGTGGTTAAAGCTTTCGGCTGCTAACCAAAAGGTTGGTGGTTCACAGCACAGGAGAAGATGAGGCAGTCTGCTTCCATAAAGATTTCCAGCCTTGACAACCCTGTGGTGCAGTTCTACTGTATCCTAAAGGGTCTCTATGAGTTGGAATCGACTTGATGGCAGTAGGTTTGGTATCAGAGATTGATTATGTTTGTTATTAGTTTTTTTTTTAACCAAATTCCAACCCTATTTGAGAACTCAAGAATGAGTCTATTCCTTAAGATCACGCATACACAAACGCACACATGTGTATAAACCAAAGCAAACTGCTTCCTCTTTCTCCCTCAGAGCAGCTGGTGGGTTTAAACCATCGACATTTTGGTTAGCAGCCAAATGCCACTACGCCACCAGAGCTCCTTATATATGTGTATGTGTATGTTGTTGTTGTTGTTATGTGCCATCAAGTCGGACCCGACTCGTAGCAACCCCTCCTTGGGTTTCCGAGGCAGTATCACTACGGAAGTAGATTGTCCCGTCTTCCTTCTGAGGAGTGGCTGGTAGGTTTGAACCACCAGCGTTCTGGTTAGCAGTCAAGTGCATTAGGCACTGTGCCACCAGAGCTCCCATGTATGTGTATATAGCCATGTAAATATATATAGTTGCTCTATTAACTTCCAGCCCTTTGATACAACTGAGATGTGTGCATTTGACTTCACAGTATGAAGCAACATCCTGACAGTCATCTACACCTTCTTGAAGGAACATCATATCAGCATACTTTTCAGACAGGTAATGAAAGTAAAAACAGGTTTGCTCATTTACAAGTCTCTCTCTATGCGACCTGCAAATCAAATACTACAAATTCATCTCCAGGTCCTTTGAAAGCTACGTCAAAGATTTCCTTGTTTTCAATCACTTGAGGCATTTTGGCTTTTGAGCACTGATGTGTTTCTGAGTCCAGTGGGAGAAAGGATATACCCCTCAGTTAGCCCGAGCCTGGAGAAGGTACACTGCCTTGTCACCCTTTAATGTGTACAGTGACCCTTGACTTAAATTATGGCTGTACAGTTACAAACCAAACTCACTGCCATCAAGTCAATTTTGACTTGTAGCAACCCCCATTGGGTTTCCAAGACTGTAAATATTTATGGAAGCAAACTGCCCTCTCTGTCTTCCTCAGAGTGGCTGGTGGGTTTGAACCATCAACCTTTTGGTTAGCAGCCAAATGCCTTAACTACCATACTGCCAGAGCTCCTTACAGTCCCAAAGCCTGGGTCTAATCTTTTTCATTTGCCTACCCTACCCAACATACTTCCCTCTAGTTGTCTCTCATTGAGGTGGATATCAATATTCTAATAATGGAAAAACAAGAGATTGTATCATCTAAGGGGCAGTAAATGAGATTTTTACATGATTTTATTTTAAATAATTTACTTGTTCTATAAAACCAAAAAAACCAAGCTCACTGCTGTGGAGTCGCGAAAACCTCATCTACACTTTAAAGGTTTAAAAGATAGCACCCTAACACCTCTGTCAACTGTTACCCAGATGCTAACCCTAAATCCCAGATTGAAGGCAAAATTTGAAAAAAATAAAAGTTCTCCAAATGACAGCAAGCCTCTTCCAGGCAGTCTTGTAAAAGAACCCTTAGTGTCAGGAAGATAATGAAAGTATGTGTCACCTATGACTGAAGTAAAATGGTGCCATGACCTGGCAATTTCTTTCCTCTGCTGATGCGTCCCTGCACTGCACAGAACATCAGCACTGCCTCCATGCACATTGAATAGGGTTTCCCTGTCACTGACTTAATCAAATACACTGTGGCAAGCAGCAAGGGTTTGCAGGGATGGCTCGGAAACGTAATTGTTTTTCCATTTATTTTTAAAATGCAAATTACACTAATAAGTCAAAAAATCACTCTGTTAAAAATACATTCAGAATTAACAAATGCAAAAAAAAGACACATCAGGATTATAACTTTTGCCTTCTGAATATTAGGTTTATAACAAAAGCTCAGCCTAGAAAAATAGTGTTCTTCACTGGATTTTGAGGAGGATACAGCTGTACAACTTAGATGTTTTTCCAGATATAATCACACTACTGTGCTTACTGCTCCCAAAAAAGATCTGTCCACTGATTACTTTTTAGTAGTCAACAACTGTTTTGAAAATTTAGGTGGTCATGATAAGTAGTGATTTGGTGGTAACCTGGCTGCAACTTAAACCAAGAAAATGAGGGCTTATTCTGTTCACTTAAATCTGTATCCATACACATGTATCAAAGGTGGAATCTCATCACAGCATGGATGCACAATGAAACCTCGTTACAACAGTCACATATAGAATAATTTCTGGCATGTATAGTATTAATATTTTAGGAGTCAAAGGACAATACATTGGTAAATAGTTTCTCATACATTAAACATGCATGTCACTATAAGGTAATCGTCTGAGGTTTCACTGATACATATATAATTGTGTATTTTATACACATACGTATGGACAACATATACAAGTGACTGAGAAAATTCAAGCATGAGTGCTGGAAATTTTTTTCTCTTTCTGCTCCAATAGTAACTTTGCATCCCTTTGTCATTTTCTGATGTATAGGTGTGTGTATACCACAGACATCCATGCAAACACAGTAATGGAACTGGTTTATGTAGATCTTGATGGGCAAAGTTCCAAAGTAGGTTAACCCAATAACAGACTTCACAGAAAACAAAGGAAAAGTTTGCTCCATGCCAATTTATACCTTTCCATGTCTGAATTTCACTGCATTTAAGGATGGTGTGTGTTAAAAAACAAACAAAAGCAAAACAAAACAAAAATATTGATTTTTGTGTCTCAGGTGTTCTAAGAAAAGACAGAAGACTCATCTGAGCTCCTGATAAGCCTGAGCTCATTATGTTCATACCACTAATGAAAACCAAATAATGCTTGAAAATACAGAACAAAATTTCCTAGGAGTTCAGAGTATTCCATAAACACATTGAACTACTATTAAGTTTCCAAAGGCATCTTGTTGCCAACTACGTTAACAGCACAGTTTTTCTGCCACAATAATACAGGAGGATTAAAATACACTCTAACACACAACAGATCCCCCAAATACCACAAAGAGATCTCAAATATTTCACCAAGGTAACTATTGCTCCCTCCCACCCACCCAAAAAATAATCTCATACGCTGAAGTTAGGAAAAAAGGTTCACCTACATAGGGTCTTCATTTTGAATTAGATATAAAAGAGTAAACAGAGCTAATACACATTTAATTGGCCTCGGCTGATAGAAATCCACAACTGTTTCTGTGTTAGTAAAAGACATATTTGTAGATACTTATAAAAGCACCTAGAGTGCAATAAATAAAATCAGTGAGTTAAGCCATTTCTGCTTTCTGCTTCCAGGAGATTAATGAGTTTAGTAGATTAGTAAATTTTACTTTGTTCTATCCCAACCCTATCAGAAGACCATATTTAAGAATTATAAAGTTGACAATTATTATTACTGTTGTCATTGTTATTGTTAATTGTCTCTTTATTGGCCACCATGGAGGCTCAATGGTAAAGCACTTTGCTGACAGCTGGCAGTGTTCTTACACAGACACACTAGAGCTGCTGAGCTATGCAGTCTTGGTCCTTGACATGAAACACACAGACTCAAACTCATTCGGAATTAACAGCAGTGTGTTAGCCTAAAGGAAGTGACTTGGGGATGTCTGCACTGAGATTCTCAGGCG
Organism: Orycteropus afer afer; assembly: GCF_000298275.1. Classification (NCBI taxonomy): domain Eukaryota; kingdom Metazoa; phylum Chordata; class Mammalia; order Tubulidentata; family Orycteropodidae; genus Orycteropus; species Orycteropus afer. The sequence goes on along the minus strand of NW_006921754.1, from coordinate 814,906 downwards.
CACAACTTAGGTGGGTTAAGGCAAGTATGTACGTACGGTACAGCCTTCAGGGCAAACAATCTGCCATTTCGGACTTCGGTTACAAGGTCATCATGGCATGTTTTGTATGTTTTTGCAATTACATTGCCTAAGTAGCCGTGGTGCTATCAAGACGTATGGAGTGCAGAAGACAGGACTCTCAAACTAAAGTTGAAAGCCCTGGATGACTTGTAGCTCACAGAGGTTGGCTGGGCTGCGGAGGAGTTAGTACTAAACGGCCAGCAGAGGGCACCAACACATTTCCTTTTGAACTTTCCAAAGGCCTGGGAGAAAGAAGCCTGCTTTCTGGAAATCCAAGATGGGTGTGTCCTGCATATCTGCTTCAGTTAGAAACAGGAGGCCAAGTGGAATTGTGTGTACGTGTATATTTGAGTGCGTGCGTGCATGTGTGCGTGTGCATGTTTGTGTGTGGAACCTTTTTGTTTGTTTGATTGATTAATATGTATATATATTTAAACTCAGTTGCTTCTTGCTCTTTATGAAATGCAGGAGGCCACTGCAAAACAAGATGCTTGAAAGGTCCATGAGCTGAGATACTGAAGTCATCTTGATTATTTTGACCTACAGGAGAGATTTAAAAAATAACAATTATATATATGTATATATATATATATATATATATGTATGTATGTATGTAAATGTATATGCTTCTAATCAAGAGAGCAATGGGTGCCTGTTGTTCAGGACCTCCTCTCATCTCTCCAAGCACCAGAACAACAAAAAAAAAGAGTCAAAATTGTATTTTAAATAAATTGGTACTTTTCTACTTTTCTCAGTGCAACCCCATGGATAGAGAAGCCACTTAGGATAATTTACAATCTATTTCTGGAGACAAATGAAATGGATATGTATTGCTCCACAACTAGGCAGTCAAAAAAGAGTGTGACATTTTCAAATACTTTCCAATATACCATAGGGTAGTCTCACAGTTTATGCTGCAGGGAGCCCAAACAAATCTATACTTGTGATGGCAGAGAGGTTAGTGGTAGTAAAGCTGCAAATGTGCTAGAAAATTTACCTATGAACATGTTTGTGTTCATAGCTGCCTAAATAGTCTGAGGAGATTTACCAAATTTTAAAAAAAAAAAAAAAAAACCTTTTATTTACAAATGTATTATAAATAATTGAAAGAATTACAGACTAAGAACATTCACCCTACCTTAACCAGAAAAGAATACCATCTATTTATTGACTAAAGGACCTGAAAACTGTCTGTGAATTCAAGTCAGGAAAGGCCGGGTTTTCAGAGCCTCACCCAGGATTTCAGTCACAGAACATTTGCTGGGTAGAACGGAAGCCCCACAGCTAAAAGTGCACATTGCTTTGAAGCATTCGCTTTCCTTCTCAGAAACAGCTTTTACTTCCAGTTGCTATATTACATTGTTAGGTGCTTGAACACCGACTGGCCCATGATGTTAAATTATTTTCACTTTACAAGACTTATTTATGGCCAGTTGAGAGGGAAGGTACACCCCAAAGGACAGACATTGATGTTTAGGTCTCTGCCTCTCAGCAGGAGATGAGGTTTATGTGTGAATCAGCTTTGGTTTTTTCACAGATTTGAATAGACAATGATTCTCAAATGGTTTGTTTTGTGGGTTAAAAATGTGCAAAAGCCCTTCATTTAACACTGCATAATGCAAAATCAGAAGACAATGAAAGAAATGTAGAGAAAAGGCAGAGGGAGCTATGTATGGAAGTATGGTAACTAAACTGGTATGGAGAAATACCAATAAGTAAGTGAAAAATCAGGGACTGTAATACTAACTCAAACTCAGAGTCCATACAAGAACACTGAACTAAGGGGTCAGGAAAACTGGCTAGTAATCTGGGCTGTACCATTAGCAAGATATTTCTTTTCCTTTTTCTTGATGCAGTTTCATCACCTGTAAAATAAAATCTTAGTGTTCTAGGGTATGAAATCCCCTTTGGGATGTTTTGTGGAAGGGATGGTAGTAGTATTTTGAATAGTAATTTTTTATATGTCTTAAATATTTTTAACTTCATAAATGTTTGAATTCCATCAAACATTTAATTTACTTCATGAGAAATGAGATTAAAATATAATTTTTACCATTCCTAAGAACTAAAAAGGAAAACACTATTTTTATTATTTTGGTTGGCATTTAAAGCCTTCTATTTAACAAAATTATGGGAAGCTTTGCCTTCAAAGAATTTTAGGCTGGGCAAAGATATATATCTTTGTACAGTTCTCTCTTCAAAAATAACATTATAAATGCTCATTTGAAACAATATACTTGATTGTCCAGAAATAGCATTCTCATGTGATTTTCATAGTTGATCCCTAGAAGAGAAGTGATATTTATTATATAGTGTGATTGTATTTATTAATTGTTTATATTGACCTATACAAGGGAATGTGAAGCAATATGTTATATATAAAAAAAAATGCACTGCCATTGAGTCAATTCCAATTTACAGCAACCCCCTTGGGTTTCCAACACTGTAAATTTTTAAGAAAGTAGATTGCTTCATCTCCACCACCCCTACCTCCCATGGAGCAGCTGGTGGATTTGAACCATTACTCCTTAGGAAGGTACATTGTCAGAAGCAAGCAATTGCAAGTCTTGTAGATGTTTTGGTCCACTCTGGAGCAGAAATGTATTGGTACATGCTCCTGACATTGATATTATGTGTGATATACTGTTTACAGAAGGATCCTTTGAATGACATAACTTGCTAATATCTTTTCACGAGTGATGTTGGAATAAACCTTATTCCTGATAATATTATGTTTATTTACCATGTCACAGGCACTATGTTTTATGTGATTTATATGTATTGTTTCATATAATTGCAGAGTAATTATATGAAGGAAGCATATTATCATCTCTATTTTGCAGGTGAGGAAATTTAGAATTGGTGAGTTAAATAAAGTTATTTAAATAAAGTTATATGCCCGACATCATATAGAATTTAATCTTAGAGAGTCTGCCTTCAATAAGTAATCTTAACTACTACCCTTACTGCTTTGTCTTATTTTTCAATGGAACCCTTTACACAAGATTATATTATAATATTTAGAGGAGTCATAAAGAATTGAAAGGAGTTATCTTTTTAAAAAAATTTTAGCTATCAAAAAAAATAGGAGGAGCTAAGGTATAAATAACAAACAACTGTAATACATGGCACAAGAAAAAAATACATGGCACAGTGAAAAAAAGAGATTAAGAAATGTTTCATAAAGAAAGTATCCTTTAAAATAGAATTTGAACAATATCAGGGTTTCAAAATGTAGAATTTGGGAAAAGGTGATGTTTGATGCCAAAAGTACTGCATGCTGAACTGGGAAAATATAGGACACAGTTGGAGAAAGACAAGGGTTGTAGTTTGGCTAGCGGAAAAACTAATAGCTAGAATGGCTGAGGGAAGGAATCAGACTCTTTTTGCCCCAGTAGAGTATAAACTATAAGAGGGCAAAGATCAGTTCTTATTAATCATTACATTTTCCTAGTGCCTCCCAACATTATCCTCATGTGGTTGGGATATGAAAGTTCCTAAGTTTGAAAGGCCAAGATAAAATACCAACAGAACATCAGGGCCAGATCAGAATAGATTTGTAGGGTATGGTAAGGAGTTTGGATAGTATTCAGTAGGTAACAGAGAATCATTGGTAGTTTTAGGGTAGGGAGCGAAATCACCAAAGTAGTATTTTAGGAAGATTAACTTTGTAGCCAAGTAGAGGATGGCAATAGGGATTTTGAAATAAGAAAGAGACTGGAAAACTTAAGGTTATAGGTAATGAATGCCCACATTAGACAAAAACTGTGGGGTTGGGAAAGGGGTTGTGTGCTATATTGTTTACAGATGGAATGTTTTGAATGACATGTAGTATAGACTGATTTCTGAATTGATAGTGTCTTTTTCATCTGTTGTGTTAGCAAATGCTTTCATTGAACTACAAGGGACACAAGGAAAAAATGCAGACATGATGCATATATCATTCTCTTGTTAAAGAAAATCTTAAAAGGGGGCTATCTAATGATAATTTTAATCTGTTTGGAGGAGAAATACTCCCAAAATCCATGTATTATCCTATACACTAAAGATATTAAAGGGTAGAATGATTCAATGGTGGAGGACAACGACAACAAACACATATCTTCAAAGTGAGAAGTTCACATTTCAAAATGAATCGGAATCTTACTTTCTATTTTGATCTTCACTTGCAATTCAGCATATCACTTGATACTGATATATAGAATTTGTTATCAGTTGTTATCCAAGGGAATTTGCCTAAACAAGATATAAAAATCAGGCTCGGATTGGATGTCTGCTCTCTTGAGTGCTAGAGTTAAGTGTTTGATAAGTTTCAGTGTTAATGTTCTGGTTTCATTTCACTTTTTACTTCAAAAAATGACAGAGAAAAATATTGTTCAATTTCTGATTTTTTTTGAAGATAGATATAACTAAATTAATCCTATCATTTATCATATAAAGCAGAACTCTTCTGAGAGTAAAAGGAAGTGCTGGTAATAATTACACCAAGATAATAGTTGTAATTGGAGATTATCCTGGGCAAACCAGAACATCCGGTTTATATACAGTTACATACCACTACCTACAATGCTTATGTTATTTTCAAAACATAAAATTCTTGATTAATTCAAAGAAGTGGTATAGTTGTATATAATATCAAATTCTTTTGAGCCAAGACTAAAGAAAACTTTAGAGATGGCATTTCTGATCATCCAAATTTTAAAACAAAGACATTATAAAGAAAATGTTTTAGAACTAACCCAGTCAAAACAATACTTATATAAAACAGTGGAAATACTTAACTATAGGAAATATTTTAAAGACAGATACATGCCATTGACTTTGGGCCACAGTAACTTTTGCTTGATCATATTTTAGCATCCCAGAAGAATATCTTCAATGTAAAGTACTTACATGTACATAGGTTGTAGTTGTAAATGAGATGTCTTCTGTGGTCCTTGATAGCCATAAGAGTCAAAGCCACCTATGAAATCAACTGAAAAGGAACAATTGTCATTAGTTAATTTTTCAAAAGAGTTTAACATTAATGAGCAATGTCTCAGTCAGATAACTAATGCAAACTTTTGGTTAATCTATTAAATTAAAAGTGACTTAATTGTGGAGAGAACGAGGAAAAAAGAAAGAGGCTGCCTTAAGGGAATGATTTCATTTTTTCTCAACTGTGTGATTCAATTATTGTTTTACAAGAATCTACATACTTGGGAGAGAAAAAAAATGCACTCCTCTCAAGCAACCAAGAGCTAATTGGAGTAATAAAATTCACTTGTACATTAAAGATGCTTGCTATATGTCTTTTTGGTTGGCACAGATATTTTCTGCAACATATTACTGATGTTATAGCATAAAAGTAATGAGCATTCAAGTGTGTGTACCTATCAGCAATTATAGTATTATATACTGTGATTGTCAAGTACAAGGTGCTATGGTGTAGCTTCTGTAAATTAACTCAACATGGCTGCCCCTGCCACTATGTGGTTTACAATCTGAAACAGATAATCAGAGGTAAAGATACTTAAACAAACATCCAAATGTAATACAAAACAAAATACACACACACACATAGCATTCAAGTCAATTATGGCTCATGGTGACCCCACATGTTTCAGAGCAGAACTGTGTTTCATTGATAGAGTTTTTGATATTTGAGATACAAGAGTTCCTGTGGCAGATTGTATTTTCCAAAGATTGCCACAACAATATCTCCTATTTCACATGTTCTTACAATGGTGGGACCTTGACACTCCTCTCATGAGTGGTTTGGGTGTATGTTCCCTCTACTTGAATCTGGGAGGACCTCTGTGGCAGTGTTGATCAAGAAAGTATGATATAAGGGACACAAAGGGACTTTCAAATATAGATCATAAAATATCATGCACTTCCCACTTGCTCTCTTGGGATGCTCTTTTTTGGAACACAGCTAGCATGCTGTAAGAAAATCCAAACTGGTCCACATGGAAAGAACACATAGAGAACCCATGTAGAGGTGTTTTGACCAACAATCATGTTGAGGCCCCAATTGACCACCAGCATGACATCTAGATGTGTGAGAGAAAAATGACTCTAGATGTGTCCGGTCTCCAGCTGTTGAGTCATTCCCACAGAGTTTCATCTGCTGAGACCCTTCACATTGGGGGATAGAGACATATATCCCCACTGTACCCTGCTTGAACTCCTGAGCCACAGATCCCTGAGAAACAATTGTTTTAAAGAACTAGGTTTTGACAACAGTGGTAAGCAGAACAGTGAATACTAAAAGTACTATGGATTTTTGTTGTTGTCGTTTGTTTGTTCATTTGTTTTGCTTCCATTCATGGAATAAAGGTTGCTGTGTGGAGATACAAGGAATAAAACAACCAAATGCTGAGAATATAGATGACAGAAAGCAGACAGAAAGGGAAATAGGTTCTGGATTAGGATGCTCTGGGAGGTCTTTGAAACCTTATAAGACAATTTTATTTTAACATCTTATTCTACTGACTTAGCTTTGTCTGCTTTTTGTTCTCTTTTTAATGTCTTACGGTGCTACAGATCGGGTCTGGGACAGAGTATTGAAGTAACAAAAAGTCCACAATGTCTGTATAGTATGGAAACCCATTTTCAAGGCAATATTTCTCTTCTTGGCAAAAGTAGAATAATACACTGAAAAGAACAGAGCCAATGGTCTTCAAGCTGTGTGATGTTGGACAAATCACTTAACATCTCTTTTTCTTTCTTTCTTTTTTCTTAAATACATTTTATTGAAATGTAATTTATGTACGGTGAAATACATAAAACTAAAGTGACATAGGTCATTCCTTTTTTTTTTTTTTTTTGTAGTGTTCCCTCCCCTCCTCTCCCCTCCCACCCCTGGTAGCCAACAAAGAAAGTTTCCTTCCATATATAAACATTTCCTTGACTTTTTACAATAATGGACGAATACTATATTTGTCCTTCTGTCATTGACTTATTTCACTCAGTAACTTAACATCTTTTAAAATCGGAATGATAATACTTATCTCACAGAACTGGTGTGTAGATTAAATAAGAGAGAAGAAATGTACAGCCTTGAAGGAGATACAGGACTTGAAAGACAACAATTAAGAGCCCCTCAGAAAATTCAGAGCTTTCTTTATAATCCTTCTAAATCATGAAATATAAGATAAAGACCCACTGCCATCACGTTGGTTGAGACTCATAGCCAGCCTCATTGGGTTTCCAAGGCTATAAATCTTTTTGGAAGCAGATTGCCTCACTTTCTTCCCATGGAGCAGCTGGTGGATTTGAACTGCTGACCTTCTGGTCAACAGCCAAATGCCTTACTCACTAGGCCACCAGAGCTCCTTATAGAATAAAGAGAGAGAGAGAGAGAGAGAGAGAATCTTTATTTTGTCAAAAGAATAGAACCTTATTAAATATTTGGTAGAAGACAAACGAAAAGAGAGAAAGCCTCCTTTTTCTTCTGAATTACGTATATTTGAGCATTAGCTAATATAAACAGTACTATAAAATAGCTAATATAAAATATTACATATATAATATAAAATTAGCTAATATAAACAGTACTATAAAATAAATTGATCAGAGACTATATTTAAAGTTGGTAGTCTGAGAAATTCTCTGAGACAGAGGACTCATTGCAGATGGTGCCTAAATTCCCTTTCATTTGGTTGGGCTCTTGTTAGCAATGACACTTAATTAAGGACAAGTTTCCTGAAAAGTATTGAGAAAGTCATCGTGTTTTTCTTTTGTTGTTCTGAAGACCTCTTTCAGTGGAATGGTCCCACCAATATGCTGGAGAACAGAGTGAGTGAGTCAGAAAAAAATCACGATCAGGGCAGCTGTAAGCTCCACTGGAATCGAGATCCAAACTGAGCCCAGGTTTACTACTGCTGTTGTTATTAAACATTTCATTAGTGCATTTCCAAGAGGTCGAGCTGAATGGCAGTAAAAATCAGATTGTAATTATGATACAAAGATTTTGGAGTAAACCAAGGGCTAACTTGAAGAAACCAAGATGAATCTTCAAGTTCAGGTGATAGGATCAAGACAAAAATGGGGAACATGCTTGAGTCAGGAACCACATAGAACTTCCCAATACATAAGAAAAGGTCAGAAGGGAAAGAAGGGGTGGTATTCTGAGCATTTGCCACAAACGGATCTTGAATTGTCTATGGCTTTCTTTTATTAGCCTGCCCTGCTAGGTGTGTGCGTGTGTTGTTGTTATTGTTAGGTGCTGTGGAGATGGTTCCTATTCATAGTGACCCTCCGTACAACAGAACAAAACACTGCCTGGTTGTGCGCCATCCTCATAATCCTTGCTATATGTGAACCCACTATTGCAGCTACTGTGTCAATGTATCTTGTTGAGAGTCATCCTCTTTTTCGCTGACCCTCAACTTTACCAAGCATGATCTCCTTCTCCAGGGAATGGCCCCTTCTGACAACATGACCAAAGTAGGTGAGGTGAAGTCTGGCTGTTCTGGCTTGCAAGAAGCATTCTCACTGCACTTCTTCCAGAACAGATTTATTCATTCTTCTGGCAGTCCATGGTACTTTCAGTATTCTTCACCAACACCACAACTCAAAAACATCAACTCTTCTTTGGTCTTTCTTATTCATAGTCCAGCTTTCGCATGCATATGAGGCAACTGAAAATTCCATGGGTTGGGTGAGGTGCACCTTAGTCTTCAAAGTGATATCTTTGTTCTTCAGTACTTTAAAGAAGCTTTTCCAGCAGAGTTTCCCAGTGCAATATGATGTGTATTTCTTGACTGCTGCTTGCATTGGTGTTGATTGTGGATCCAAGTAATATGAAATCTTTGACAACATCAATCTCTTCTCCATTTATTGTGATGTTGCTTATTGGTCCAGTTATGAGGATTTTCATTTTCTTTATGTTGAAGTGTCATCCATACTGCAGACTGTAGGCTTTAATTTTCCGTCAATAAGTGCTTCAAGTTATCTTCACTTTCAGCAATTAAGGTTGTGTCCTCTGTATATCATACATTGTTAATGACTCTTCCTCCAATCTTGTTGCCATGTTCTTCTTCATACAGTCCCACTTGTTGGATTATCTGTTCAGCATACAGATTGAATAAATACGGTGAAATGAAACTAACCTATCCAGTTGGGGAGGAAGACACTGAAACTCTCATGGCCACTTCAGATAGGCCTGGGGAATAGAGGGCTCCAACTGCAGGTGTCACAGAACCCAGGTGAAATAACAGGATGGATTTTTACCATTTCATTCAGGACAGTGTATTCAAATTAAAACCAGAATTTAAGGGCATATATTTTATAGTTATGTACACACACACATATATATGTGTGTGTGTGTGTATTTATACCAAACTCACTGCTGTCAAGTCGATTGCCATCATAGTGACACCTCTAAGGCTCTTAGTACCAAGGGAGTATCTCTACAGAAGTAGATTGCCCAATGTTTCTTCTGACGAGTGGCTGGTGGGTTTGAACTGCCATTCTTCTGGTTAGCAGTCAATGCATTAGGCAGTATGCCACCAGAGCGTGTGTGCATGTACACACACACACACACACATATACACACAAACACACATATATATGTGTTAGGAGCTCTGGTGGCATAGTGCCTAATGCATTGACTGCTAACCACAAGGCTGGCAGTTCAAACCCACCAGCTACTGCTCAGAAGAAAGAGTGGGCAATCTACTTCCACAGTGATACTGCCTCAGAA
>NW_006921754.1:801782-803216 GCF_000298275.1 Orycteropus afer afer | reverse complement strand
CTCAAGGGCAAGGTTCAGAGTCTCTTCTGTCACCCACTTTGGTCTTCTCTTCTTTTCTTGTATATGTATATATATGTATGTATATATATATGGCTGAATTCAAAATAAAGGAAACTGTGTGTGGTCAATTTCCAAATACATTCATTCTCAATAAAGATTTGAGTGTCTTTCTCAAACCCTGAAGGAGAGGAATAGGAATCAGATAGATCTGGACTACTACTGCTAAAATTATGGTGCTCAGAGTAGGTAGACCTGATTCCTCATACTTAGACAGAATGATACTTCAACAACTATGGAAATCTTTACGGTGCCATGTGGGTGGAGTGGAGAGCAGACGTGGAAGAAAAGAACTTTATTATCTCTCAAAATATAAGTAGTGGGGTTAGTTCTAATTTTCAGAATACCCTTACTTTGTCCTGTTTTTATATTCAGTTATATGATCACATTTATTGAGGTTCTGAAGGAGCTATTGCATTCTGTAAAACTTTTGCAAGCAATAATAATAATAATAATAAAAAACACAGATGCTGTCAATACTGACTCATGGTGACCTCATGTGTGCAGAGTACAGCTGTGTCCCATAGGGTTCAAGGCTGGGACCTTTCAGAATCAGGTCACCAGGCCTTTCTTCCAAGGTGCCTCCTCTGCCTGGGTTCAAACGGCCAACCTCTCAATTAGTAGTCGACTGCTTGGCTGTGCTTGCCACCGAGTGACTCCTTGTGAGCCACAGGGATCGTGAAACATCTGACAGTTCCTTTCCAAATAATTATAATGGCAGTTAGATGTTTGACTCTGCTCACTTCTGCATCATTTAGAAAACAGGGCTTTTTAGTCAACTGTAATTTCAATACCTGAAAACAAGAATAATATAAGTTCCTGACAACTGCAAAACACTTAATTGTTCCTCAAGCCCTTGCATATTATATCTTTTATCTTTACCATAATACTATAAGGTAAGTAGGAATAATTATCTGAATTTCACACATAAATACAGATTTGCTTGACTTTTGAGGCCACACGACAGCTGAAGATGGGACTAGAAGTTAGATGTTTTCTTTCCTTTCTAAGTATATTGGGTAACTGATTGCTGCTTCTCACTCAAGACATTCCAGTAGATAGGTGGAAGATCTTCAAAGCTGTTCCACTGTAGTCTGGGTTAAACTTCTTTTCCCCCTCTATCAGTTTTTTCTCTGTCTCTTGGTTCCTCTATGACTCCCAGGTCCCTTGTTATTTATTCAATATCATCTTACACTCATTGTTTTTTTTTTTTTTTTTAATTAGTCTTTCACCTTCCTCTTATCTGCAATCTAAAATATTGGAATGTGATGTGAACTCTAACTGATGCAGAAACTGCTTGTGCTGGATTTGCCAGCTTGGTTTTCTGGACTGTATCTTTAAAAGATAAGGAAAGCATCCTTTAAGGCTTAGCCCATT
>NW_006921754.1:793010-801682 GCF_000298275.1 Orycteropus afer afer | reverse complement strand
ATGTTTTTCAAGGTAAAGAGAGAACTTTTCTTCATAGAAACTTGGCATATTGGCTTAATGCTTATCAGAAACTGTAAAAGACATATGCAGGGATAACTGAAGGCCTAAATTAGAATTAGGACAATGAGAAAGCAAAGATGTCAATGAGGACAAGATACATGGAGAACAATGTAAAAAACTTATGACATGACAAGTACTTACACATGGGAAAAGCCGAAGAATGGGAAAATATCTAATTGATTCTTAGAAATTTGTTAACTAGTAGGATGTTGCTATCTTTAACAGAACATGAACAATTAAATATCAGGAGAGAGTTGTACTTGGTTTCAATTTGTAAATGTATTATTGAAGTCAAAAGTGACACATACAAATGGAAGGCCCAGAAAACATTTTGGAAAAGAGAACATCACATTGTAACTAGTGCAAGGCAGGTTAGGAACTAAACGCATTTGGTGCAATGTGCTTCCTTTATGTGGCCTTTCTTCCCCTAAGTTTGCAATTCTCCTAAAATAATTGCTCTGGCCAAAATCTGCCAAATTAGCAAATCTGTTTGCTGTCTGCTTAAGTGGCTTGCAAGGATTCGTTGGCTGCTATCCACACAAATAGCTTGCAGTGATTGGGGGATTTACTGTCTGCCTAAGTAGCTTGCAAGGATTGGTTGGTTTGGTATCCCCATAAGCGCCTTTCAATCCACCCAATATGATTGGTCCTGCTAGGAAAGCCATGCATTGAAATTAACAGGGAATTTTCCCTGTATAAGCAGCCTATTTCGCAAAGATTTTTGGAGAACTCTTGATTTATAAGAGACTAGAGTAGAGCATGTCCTTTGGACTTGGGGTCCCTGTCTTGAGAGCCTCCTAAACCCAAAGAAAAGAGCCATACTATGAGTCATGGGCTGTACCACTGAGCTGCTAACACTTAATATTGAGAGAAATGGCAGCAAGAAGACTTGTGAGAAACGGCAACTGAGCCTGTTTCAAGAGGCCCAGTAGGGCCCCAGTGGGAGAGAAGAATGGGGCGGCATGGGCGACAGGAGCTGTGAGGCTGCAGCCGACGGCAGTCAGGACAATGGCAGTGGGTAAGTTGGCCCACAGAGAAGCTGGTGGCAGTGGGTGAATCAGCCCTTGGAGGAGGTGGTGGCAGTGGGTAGAGCAGGCCCATGGAGCGAAGCTGAGTACCTCAGGGCAAGGGGGCTGAGAGGAGGACTGTCTGTCCTGAGGAGGCTGGGAAGAGGCTTGACCTGAGAAGTCAAAAGGTGGCTTGTCCTGAGGGAGCTGAGAGGTTTCCTGCAGAGGCCTGGACACACCCTGTACAGGAATTGCCTTCAGAGTTGTTATATTGCCAGTTTAACCCTGGCACTGGTCCAGAGTTGTCCTGAAGCTACTGGTTCAGTAAGAAAATTAGATAAGTGCTTACTGATAGGAGGCCAGAACCAGGCATGAAAAGCCACAGAGACAGAGGGGCAAGACCAAACCCACCATGCTGCCTCTGATGTGCACAGATGATACACTAGCAGAGAAGACACCTCGTGACACCAGATCCATGGCATACCCACCTAGTGAACAGAAATGGACACGAGAAACTTGGGAAGGGTAAGCAGGGCCCTTTTTAGACATAAGTGTGTTCTGTCCCACAATGCTAAGTGGGGTGCCTGTGGAGGTGACAGAACCAGTTCATCTCACATCTGTTCCTGTTTTTTACTATTTACTTTCTATAAGTAAGCAGCAGTCAGGAATTAGATGACGTGTAGCATTGGGAAAGTCAACTGTGAAGGAACTGTTTCAAGTGCTGAGGAGCAAGGATGTCTCCTTGAGGACTAAGGTGTGCCTGACACAAGCCATGATATTTCCAATCGCCTCGTATGCATGTGAGAGCTGGACAATGAATAAGGAAGACCGAAGAAGAGTTGATGCTTTTGAGTTGTGGTGCTGGCGAAGAATGCTGAAAGTACCATGGACTGCTAAAAGAACTAACAGATCTGTCCTGGAGGAAGTGCAGCCAGAATGCTCCTTGGAAGCAAGAATGGCCAGACTTCGTCTCACCTATTTTGGTCATGTTGTAAGAAGGGACCATTCCCTGGAGAAGGATGTCATGCTTGGTAGGGTGGAGGGTTGACGAAAGAGGGGGAGGCCTTCAACAAGATGGATTGACACGGTGGCTGCGATGATGGGCTCAAGTATAGCAGGGATTGTGGGGCTGGTGCGGGATCAGGCAGTGTTTCATTCTGCTGTGCATGGGGTCGCTATGAGCCAGAAACGACTCGATGGCACTTAACAACAACAACAACATAAGTAATGATGGTTTTTGATTGCCGATACTTTGTAAAGTGGGTTTGGGTGCAGCCCATTGGATCAGATAGTAGTGCCCTCATCCTAGCAGTCTCATGGTTTCTTGGGATTTATAGTATAAACTGCATGTAAATGCATACATGCACACAGTTCAGTGTGCTTTTCAATTTTTTCTTTAGGCCTTGGATGATAATAAAAAGAATATCTTTCATACAATATCTAGTGCTGATGGTTGCCTGGATCCAGTGAGACAAACAAAAGATACTTTTTGACACCAATGGAAGAAATCACCACTGCAGCCTTTGGACTTGGCATTCAGATGACTGGAATGGAAGGGCCATTCATTGATGAATGCCATCAAGTGTCGCAAATGTTTATAATTGGCAAGAAAAACATTGTTTTGGGTTTGACAAGTTGAGCACCCTAAACAGAGGTACTCAACTGAGAAGGAGGCAACGAAGTAAAATTAGGACTTGCTTAACCTTTGCTCCTTCCATGGATTTGCCTTTAATCTGCTGAGGATATCAATACAGTGCTGTCATTTTCTTTGCAATTGTTATGATGTTTTGTCTTTACCTTAGTTTTTCTATCAGCAATATGGGTATGTTTACATCTACTGACCTATTGAGGCACAGGGAAGGCCACTTATCTTAAATGAGTAAAGTGCCATATCAGTTTTAATAAGTATTATTTAGTAACATTAGTAATAGTGTAATTTAGAAATTACCAAGTAAAAGAAAAAAGCCTTTTTGAATAAATATTCATTGCTAAAATATATTCCCTGTTGTGAGCTTTCTTTCTATTTTAACTTTTTAATCAAGAACAGTGAGTTCAGTAATTCCCAAACTGCCTTTTTAAATACATGTTGGCAGTGAGGTATTGTAATATAAAATTGTACTTTGGTTATTAAGGACAAAGCTACTAGTCAACATACTCTCTTTTGGAGACAGAGCTGGAAAAGGCCATGAGGGGAAATTTTAAAAGGCAGTTCACTGGGAGTTAAGCTTAATTGTTTACAAAAAGACATTGAAGAATACACGTAGGCATATAAAAATGGAGTGTAAATGCATTACCTCTGCAGGTAAGAATTTCAAGGGTACTTACCTCTAGTTGCACAAAAGGAATTTAGAACATAACCAATCTCATGTCAAATTCAAAAGAACCACCTTTCTCCCACTCAGGCTTGTTGGTGGTAGCAATGCAGTTAATTGTGTAAGTGTGTGCTGCTTCGTCTGGGCTAAAATCTTGGAGGGGGCTCTGTTTGGTCCGTTTTTTATTTCTTTCTCTCCCTCTTTCCTTTCTTCTTTCCTTTTTTTCCTGATTAGGACTCACTGAGGTCAAGTCGGATCTGACCCATAGCGACCCCTCCTTGGGTTTCCAAGGTGGTATCACTATGGAAGTAGATTGCCTAGTCTTCCTTCCAATGAGTGGCTGGTGTGTTTGAACTGCCAGTCTTCTGGTTAGCCGTTAACAACACCACCTTTTTTAGGGGCACTTTATCGTGTTGATGCTAATGGTGACTAACGTGTTATACTATACAGGGCTTCCAGCAGGCAAAGCATTGAATGAAATGAGACTTACTAGTTAAATCACTGCAGGTCCTCACTTCCTACCCTTGTTCATCAAATATATTTTCTCACGGTCTTAGGGTCCTAGTTTCCATGTTTCTCTCTTTAATGATATTTTAAATATGGTAACACATTCACATGTGCTAAAACATGAAAATGAAAGCAATGACTAAAATAGGATAACAATAAATAAAATATTTATTTCCTTAGAAATAGTGTGAGTAACTGTTATAAACCTTTAGGTCTAAAGACTTAATAAAAATTGAAGCATAGATTTCATTTGATAGACTGTTTCTGGTTTATTTATTTTTATTTGACTGTTGCCTCCTCCTGCCGATACTCAGCAAGGGTAATACTGTTACATGAGACTTTACGAAATATGTGATAGTTTTCTGCTGAGATCAGGATCTTGCTATCTTCCCAAAATATAAAGCCACCACTCGGTATGTCATGAGGAAGCTGTGAGGTAGTATAAAGATCAGAGGTTTTGGACTCCGAAGATGCAGGCTCAAGTTATGCCTTTGCTTCTTACCAGCTTCGTGCCCATAAACAGATCATAATTGCTTAGAGCCTCACTTTCTTCCTCCATAAAGTGGGGATAACACAATTCCAAGTCAAGGCTTACTGAGAGAATCAAATGTTATCTATGTACAATACTTACAGACAGGCATCTTAAGGATCTATGGTAGACAGATTTTGGATCACATCTCTTTTTGAGAAGAATGTATATAGAAGGAATGATTCGAATTATGTTTTGAAATGCATATTTATGTTCTTTATGAAAAAATGAGAATTGTCCAGGCCAGTGCAACAGGTGGGGTTAAAGCTCAAAAAAGGGACCTTTCTAACAGAATTCTGTATGGGATGGCACAGGTATAAAAGTCACTAGCACAAACTGAGGAGTGCTGGTTGATATGACAAGGTCTGT
The DNA here is from genome assembly GCF_000298275.1 of Orycteropus afer afer. Lineage (NCBI taxonomy): Eukaryota > Metazoa > Chordata > Mammalia > Tubulidentata > Orycteropodidae > Orycteropus > Orycteropus afer. The sequence continues at coordinate 796,898 of NW_006921754.1, read as the reverse complement.
GCAAACTCTTCCAATTCCTGCTTAATTAGTTCACTCTGATATGACAAGCACCATAATGTGGGGAACAAACAGATTTTATATATAATTGTATGTGTGTATGTGTGTATAACTCTTTGTTTCTCACATTATGGTGCTTGTCAGATATATGCATATATATCTAGACTCAGACTCAATTTCTCCACTTCTAATTTCAGGTTGCTGCACATTGCTGGAGAAAGTCACTAAACCCCATGGCAAATGTGTTCTCACCATCCTTAGCTGATGCTTACTTCTGTTCAGTGACACTGAGCCGTAATCTTCGTGGAAGCAGACTGTCACATCTTAATCCCACCAAGCAGCTGGAGGATTTGAACCACTGACCTTTCAGCTAGCAGCTAAACACTTAACCATTGTGCCACTAGGGCTCCTATGACTATTGTACTAGGCATTCCAAACTTGGCTCCACATCAAAATCATCTGGAGAGTTTAAATACATCACTTGCAAGGCCTCAGACTCTCTGGGAGTAGGGCCCAAACTGCTCTATTTTATCCTCAGATGATTGTGGTCCAGCTTGTCGTGGGGCCAGTACTAAGAAGCACAGCCCGAGAGAATGTTGATGGCCTCTTTCTCTGAAATCCTATTCATATACTCTGTGCTCTATTTTTGTTCTGCATAAAGCTTCTCATAATCTTTCCTTATCTTGTTAGGTTTGTTGTTGTTGTTCTCTATCTCTCTCACCATACTTCAAGCTCCATAAGGCAGATAGCATATTTCTTTTATCCATAATAGTACTACTAATCCCTAATACAGTGTGGGTGTGTGGTAGACATACAATACATAATAGTGAATCTATGAATGAATAATATTTATACATTTATATCCTCTATTCGACAAGATGGGAGCTCTGGTGGCATATTGCCTAAGGCATTTGACTGCTAACCAGAAGGCTGGAAGCTAATATCCAAGAGCCGCTCCACAGAAGGAGGATGGCAATCTACTTCCTTAGAGTTACCACCTCAGAAACCCAAGGAGGGGTTGCTATGAGCGGAATCAACTCAACGGCAATGAGTGTGTTTGTGTTTGTTTTATTCAACAAGATGATAAACTCCTGAATTGCAAGGATTGTGGTTTCTCCTTCTCTGTTCCCTTGATAAACTTTGTAGGTTATATTTCAGAAAAGAAAACCCCTGAATGAGCGACTGGATACATTGTTGGAGAGCAAACTTTAGAGTGTCGATTTCCTGGGCTAATGATCACAAAAAAATACATGTTTACTATGAGAAAAAAAAAAAAAAAAGGGGGAATTGTAAAGCTAGAGCCATAGAATCATGTACCCACATATATATAACACTTTCAATAGATGTGGAGAAGCACGAAGAATATGATAAAATAACTAAACAAAGGTTACCTTTCAGGTGCGTGGGCCCCGTTTTTGTTATGCCATTTGAATGGCTTCGATTTCATTAGCCTTTGCTTTGTTAGAATTACTTTCAGTGGCATGTGATGTGGCCTTTCAGTTGGAATTGGAGGGAGCAGTTATTACAAGCCATCGGTGAACTAGTTAGATGTGACTGAGTGTGTCTTCTCAGGTGACACCAGCATATATTTCGAATGAATGACCCATTTAATGCATTGATTTCAATTAGGGTTGTAGGTGCACTTATGTGCACATATATGGAAAAATAAATGTAAAATGTACATGCTCTAATCACTTATAGGATTATTTATAATCATTTATAGGAGATCTGGTGGCATGGTGCCTAAGGCATTTGACTGCTGTGATAGTTGGAGTTGTGTGTCAACTTGGCTGGACCACAATTCTGTGTGGTTTAAGCAGTTGTGATGGGGTTATTCCCATGCTGGGATCAGATGTTTATGTTTTGAGCAGCCAATCCATTGAAAGGGAGCTTCTCTAGGGGTGTGGCCTGCTTCCAGTATATTTATGGACATCCTGGGAAAAGAGGTACTCTTCTGTGGATTGTGCTGCCTACAACTGTCCATGAGCAAACAATCCACCATTCGGCCTGGAGATCTTGGATTTGTTATTCATTGGAATCAACAGCCAGTATACTGCCTGCCAACCTTGAGCTCCTCAGCCCCTGTAGCTCCGAGAGTTGGGAAAAGCCTCCAGCTTGACATTTGATCCAAGAAGTTTGGACTTGCCAGCTTCTATAAGTGTGTGAGCCATTTTCCGAAGATAAATTTCTCTTTTTCTCTCTATATAAGCTTTACTGGTTTTGTTTCTCTAGAGAACCCAGTCTAACACAACTGCTACCCAGAAGGCTGGTGGTTCAAGCCCACCAGCCACTCCTCGGAAGGAAGACTGGGCAATCTAATTCTGTAGAGACACCACCTCAGAAACCTAAAAAGGGGTCACTAGTAGTTGGAACTAACTCAACAGCAGTGAGTTTGGTTTGGTTTTTATATAATCACTTATTCGATAGGAAAATGTTCCTAGCCTTGTAATTTTTGCTAACACAACCTTTGTACCATTTTACAGCTTCCAGAAAGGAAAATCACAAAAGTCCTGAGCTTAAATTAATTATTTCTTTAGAATGACAATTATCAGTTTCAGGATAGAGAATGTCCACTGATTTCTCTAACATTTTTATTGATATTTGGGAAAGTGGAAACTGGATTTGCTACACTGAGCTCATTGAAAACACAAGAAAGTTCCTGTGTGACTTATGGTGGACATTGGTCAATATAGATCAAAAACACTGTCCTATTTAAAAAAAGGCACAACTATTTTTGTTAGGTTCTACATATTTCGATTGCTCTCAAGTTGATTCTAACTCACTGTGATCTCATATGTGTCAGGGTGGAATTATACTCCCTAGAATTTTCAATGGCTGCGATTTTTTGGCAATAGATTCCAAAACCAAACCAAACCAAAACAACCCACTAACAATGAGGCAATTCCAACTCATAGTGACACCATTAGGTTTTCCAAGGTGGTAAATCTTTATGGGAGTAGATTACTCAATCTTCCTTCGATGGAGCAGCTGGTGGTTTTGAACTACTAACATTTTGCTTAGTAGTCAATGTCTTAAGGACTATGCCACCAGAGCTCCTTATGGTAATCGATTGCCAGGCCTTTTTTTCCATGGCGGTGCTGGGTAGATTCTAATGGCCAATCTTTCAGTTAATAGCTGAGAGCAAACTCTGCGTCACCTGATTTATCCTTTTGGTTGCACTTGAAATGTCACTTCTTTTCTGGTCTTTTGAATGGGGTGAGGCTCCCCAGGTTGCACTCCATGGTTCTCTGCCTCTTTCCTTATCTGAACTCTCGACATGTTTTTCTGTAATTCCCTGTCTAAATTGCATGCCGGACCGTAGGCTCCATGAAGGTGAAGAGAGTATTTTTGGTTCCTGGCTTCAGCCTTGGTGAGTATCACACAGTCTGTCTTAGAGTGGTTGCTCGGTCAACATTTGTGGAAAGGATCTATCTCCAGTATTACAATGAAGTGATGTGGAAAGTATATTTTGACTCAAGAGTCCTAAGTGGAAAGTATATTTTGACTCAAGAGTCATAATTTCTCTTTCCAGTTCTGCTTCTAAATTATTGCTGAATTCTTAGCCAGTCCATTTGAATGATTTTTCCTATACTGTAAAATTTGGGGATCGAAGTAAGTATTTTTCACAGCTGTATGATTCTGCACAATTCCATATTTCTGGGATGAATTCTTATACCAAGGGTATGAATAAGGTATTTAAAAGGAGCAAATCAGCAAAGCTATAGTGAATAGAAAAATATTCATGCAAAGGAGCTATTTCCCTTTGGCTGTTACTGCTATAATGCGGTGCTGAATTGGGGAAAAAAAAAAAAATAAAAAAACGAAAAATTAGAAAAGATTCTAAATCTACAGAAAGAAATCCAAAAGATTAATACTAAATTGTCAGAAATA
>NW_006921754.1:784697-792820 GCF_000298275.1 Orycteropus afer afer | reverse complement strand
GTGCTTCCCTTTTCAGCTCTGCTCTTGGGAATTCCTTTAACATCAACTTCATTAGTTATAAAGGCAGCAATCCATATCCAATTTTCTTTTTGTGTCAGGATTGTTCATGTATAAACTAGCCTCCTTTGTTGGAAACATTTGCAATTAATGCTATAAACAAACAAAAAAAAATGCAAATCTTCCACTGCCTGCCCCAGCCAAGCCCCTCAGACTTTGAGGCTTGACCACCATCTACTATACACAAAATTGAATTGAAATTCCCACTTTGGGCCTAACCTAATTTTCAAGTGATAATAGGAATGGATTCCCAGAAGCACTTTATGTCTCTTGATAGTAACATCCTAATTTCCTTTCCTGGTAAATGTTTTAAATAAGATTTTAGCACCAAAGGAAATTAACCTTTAAATTAATTGTAATTATAAAATGCCATCACTGATTTTTGTCTTCAGCCTAATTACTTTCTATTATTTAAACAAACTGCACCTCTTAGGAGTTTTCAGTTGGTTTCTCCATCACTCCCTACCACACAATGCCAACCAATCCTAGCGAAATCTCCCTGAGTCTCTTCTGGAAAAGTGGCCTCATTTAAATGTCACATTGGATTGAGGGTTCGCCCCAAGAGTGTTTATGTACAAGGTGCTCTTTGAGTGGCTATGTGTAAGGCTGCCTTGTTCAGATGCTTTTGTTCTGCATACCTGGTGGCTGTCCTTTTGAGATTCAGTGTTTCTCAGTCCTCCTGCTGTTAAGAAGGAGATACCTAAGTCCAACCTTCTGTTTCTATTAAATGCCACTTTCAAAACGAAGGCACATCTGGAAGTAACGAAGTGTGAGCCAGCCAACATCATTTATCAAAAGACTAACCTTGAATGGCCAGTCTTCTCAGCACATCTTAGTTTGGAGGGCTTTCAGAGAGAGTTCAGTTTCTGCAGGGCCAGGTTTTTGTTTTGTTTTCATTTGTTCTGTCTAGAGGGACTAAAAGATCCCAGCGACTTTATTTTGTGAGCATGTGTATCAACATTCTGGAGCTAAAACACCCTATTTTCCTGCCTTAGTTGCTTTTTTTTTCTCATTATCAAAGCAGAGTTTTAGAGTGACTGTCAGAAACTCTTAAGGAGCTCTAGTGGCATAGTGGATAAGGCATTTGGCTACTAATCAGAAGGTCAGCAGTTCAAACCCACCAGCTGCTCCACAGACAGAAGATTGGGCAATCTATTTCCACAAAGATTTAAAGCTTCGGAAACCCAGTGGGAGTCGCTGTGAGTTGGAATCCAGTTGATGGCAGTGAGCTTGTAGCTTGCTTGGAGCTTGTCAGGAGCAAGAACAGAACACCCATTATAAGGGGACTGAGTCTATGTAGAGTTGGAAGCAGCAGCACAATTAAAATGGGAAGTTTTTCTTTAAATCATTTTGGTGAATGTTGCCACTTCTCCTTCTTCCCATTCGTGTGCTCTGGCTTTCTTTCCTGTTGAGGCTAATAATTAAAACAACCCAAACATTCTTCTACTAGATAACTTCAGTTCACCCAGCCAGAAACATTTTCTGCATAAAACAGCCCCTTTATTACACTCAAATTATAGGTTCTCCTTGGCTATTTGGAATATTGTCAGCTCTACATTGATTCTTTAGAAACAAGATCTTGATCAATTTCTTTCCTTTATATTTTTGACTTATGAATGTAAGATTCAGTTCAAGGTGATCATGGTGTGTCTGTGTGTATGCGAAATGAATAGTAGAATGGAAATTTAATAGTATATGGAACATGATAATAACATATGGAAGAGATACTATTGGAAAAGAGAGAAAATCAAGTGACTGCTAAAGACTCAGGCTCAACTTAGACTTGTATGCTGTTGTTACGTGCCGTCGAGTCGGCCCCGACTCATAGCGACCCCTCCTTGGGTTTCCGAGGCAGTATCATTACGGAAGTAGGATTGCCCAACCTTCCTTCCGAGGAGTGGCTGGTGAGCAGTCAAGTGCCTTAGGTACTATGCTACCAGAGCTCCTAAGCTCCTTGTATATAAACATTTAATAATAAAGCTCACATGTTTTCTTTTCAGTAACCACAAGAGGGAGCAATTTAACAGTAGACTGAAAAAGATCTATGCCAGAAAATTTGGGGGACATGGGGTAAAGATGCTATGTCTCCTTGTTAGAGGACACTCTTGTCACTGACAGACACTTGCATACCACTGACAAGTGGAATATGTAGGCATATATTTTAGGTGTTGATATTCTAGTTGGTCTTTTATTTTTATATATGGCTGTGCATCTTACTTTTTTCCCATTTGTTTAGAAAAGGGGAAAAATTAAATCACTCTAGTTTGTTACTTAGTTACTAAATCAGGATCTAAGGAGATGTCATACTTCCTTATCATTTTCCATGTTGTTGTTATTTGCCATCGAGTCGGCCCCGACTCATAGCGACCCCTCCTTGGGTTTCCGAGGCAGTATCACTACGGAAGTAGGATTGCCCAACCTTCCTTCCGAGGAGTGGCTGGTGGGTTTGAACCGCCAGCCTTCTGGTTAGCAGTCAAGTGCCTTAGCCACTATGCTACCAGAGCTCCTATCATTTTCCATAGAGTCCAAAAATGTTTGTGGAGAGCTGAGTGAGTGATTTGTTTGCTTCTCAGATACTTATTGAGTCCTGCTCCAGACTGGGGACGTGCTGGACGCTGAGAATGTAGCAGGGAGAAGACAGGCATGGTCCTGACTGCATCCTCTAATACTCTCTTACCTGGAGGGAATCAGTGTTTGCTGTGCCGAGTGTCAGAAGTTCACAAATGAACTCGGTGACTTTGGGCAAGTCATTTAGTTTTTACAGGTCTATAAAATTAAAGTGTCCAAATGGAATAGTAGGCAGTAATTTTCCATCATTTTAAACCCTGCAGAATTCTTAGTTAAAAAAAAAAAAAAAAAAGTCTTAAAAAGAAGCAACGGGTATAAAGTTAAATAAATGCACAGCTCCTGTGATTGGGTCGGAGAAGAGACAGGTGACACCGCCCTTCACTTCAGCCCCATTATGATTTTGCCCAGCATAGCTTTGAAGTTAGAGACATTCAAAGTCTGGGGCTCCCAGGCTTTAATAATGTCTGACCCTATTCAGAGATGAGGAGAGAAATGACAAGTTTTGGTTCAGGAGGAGGGTAGCAGATATAGGCACAATGATCTCAGTCAGTAACCTTCAAACTCTAGAAACAAATGTTATAAAGGGATGATAAAACAAAAATGTACTGACTACATAGCAATAATTCTTTTGATTGCTTGACAATGATAGGTGGTAAGCAGAACAGACACATCAAACACATATTCAACTGGCACAATTCTGCCTCTCAACGTGGCAACCAAGAACTTGGCACTTTTTCTGAACTGCTAATTGTCTGATCCTTAGATTACCTTTGAAGAGTGATTTAGAAACAAGAAAGGAAGCTCAGGTCACCAAACAGAATGTGTTGAATAACCCTAACAACTGGGAAGAAAGGAGAGAAGAAAAGAAAAGAAGGGAGGAAGGGACAGAGGAAGGGAGGGAAGAAGGAAGAGAGAGACAAACAGAGAGAGGGGGAAGGAAGGGAAGGAGGGAGGCAGGGAAAGAAAAAGACCAAGAAACAAATGTCAAAATGTTAACTGACAACTAGAACTGGGGTCATTTGAATTTTCTTTTTTTGGTTCTCTGTATTGTCTATACTTTCTGCAGTAAACACACTTTCCTTTAGGAACAGGAAGAATCAAGTATTTTTCAAAAGTGGATGTCCCTCTCTGCTTCCACCTTTCCCCTCCCCCATGTGGGAGTGTCTGTGATTGTGCTCAGAGCCCTTGCAGCCAAACTCTTTGGTCCTGACAAACTGGAGAAATGATCAAAACATACGGAACGGGGTTCAATGCACAGAAGTGTTGGCTAGCAGACTTCAGGAGAAAAATCAAACAAAAATAATTGAACATGATTAGCCTCAGACACATGAATAATTTCCTGTGGTTTTCTTTTCAAATGAAAAAATTCTATAAATCGACTGTGACTTTTATCCCAAGGCCAGTTGCTTTTGGAGAATTCCGGGCAGATATTTACGCATTCGTGCTTGATGGGTGAATGCAAGCATGCCTACATATAGCTCCAATTAAATATCCAGAATTTATTTTTCCATATTGCTTTACCATAGCTATCTTTAGGATATTTTTTTAAATGACATTCTACATCTTTTCCCAAATGATTTAATAACATTCACAAAGACATTGCGTTTCTTTTAGAAAAGGTTGACTTCCTTGCGTGGTGCAAATGGTTAACACTCTTAGCTGCTGATGGAAAGACTGGAGGTTCCAGAGAACCTTAAAGAAAGACCTGGAGATCTGCTTCTTTAAAACCAGCCATTAAAAGCCCTATGGAGCACAGTGTCACTCTGACAAGCATGGCTTGGCCATGAGTTGGAATCAATTCTCTGGCAACTGGTGTGTTTCAGTAACTACATAGAAGAATGGGCCTATTTACCAGATGACAAAAGTTTAGGTTTAGTATAACTAGTAAGCAAACAATTTAAAAGAGCACATAACAAATTTGAGAAATCATACGATTATATTTTTTTCTATCAAGAATTAATGCTATTTTCCAACAGCCACATGGCTTTCTTCTAATTGTCACATCTAACACTGCTAATGAAGAAGAGAGCTAAGTTCTTGTTGAATCACTGTAAGTGGCCACATGACTGTGTTGCAGAAGTGCTGAAGGATTACGTGGCAGAAAAGAGCTACATTTATGACAAAAGGCACACCTGACCAGGAATCTTGGAGGGTTTTCTTTCTTCAACACTATTGTAAAAGGAAGCAAGTACAAAGGAAGAGACGCCTGGAGGTCGTAAGGAAAACCCAGCATGGCTGGCCACAGAAGATGCAGTGAAGATCCCTGGCACAGAGACAGCGTCATCAGGGATGTCTGCCCTACTGGAGAAAGCCTTTTCTCCTAAGACATGCCACCGCCTTTCCATGAAGATTATGTTGTGCTGGTTGGCCTATTCAAATAGGCTTCAACGGTGAAGACACACTTCCGGAGCAGGGGCGTTCCAACCTTTTTTTCCCAGTGAAGAGTTTCCACCTGAAGCAGTCCACTCCGCCACATGAGATACTGCCACGAACTCCTTCCTGCTGGGTGGCAGTGAGCCTGGAATCTGCAGGACAGCTTCCCAGTCTTGGAACCTCTTAGACATTATAGGTATTTCCAAATGGAGCCACATGGTGTGTGTGCACACATGTGCATGTGTTTGTGTGTGTACATGCGTGTGTGTGTGCATGTGATGTTTCTGGATGTAGGAGAAGGAGTGTCAACATCTCCCTATTTGGGATCCCTGCTGCCCAGTTTGTCATACCTCCTAGTAGGCACAGCAGATGGCAGTGGTGTCCTGTGAGTTTATGCAGCCATTTGGGCTGTCAGCTTGTGGCTCTGGCTTAGATAACTAAAGGGTCAGAGACATAAATTTCAAAGTTCAGGCTTTTCCACTGGACAACACTTTATGTAAAAGTATCTATATAAATATTAATCAAACAGCTTGAGAAAAGGAAATAGATACTGTTTAATAGGAGATTTAGAGGTTGCACAACATCATGAATATAATTAATGCCACTGAGTTGTGCACTTAGAAATGGCTAAAATGATATATTTTAGTATAATAAAGCAAATATAGAAAAAAAGAGATTAGAGAAAAATAAATTCTCAGGCATTTGAAGTGCTCACAGTTTAAATCCCTCTATTTCAACGATGATTTACAGCTGCTGCAGGATGGCTAAAGTTAAGTTCACCCATGGAGCCTGAACCACTCCGTGGCGCTCCAGAGCTGTCTGCCTCTTTCCTCCCAGCCTCCCCTGGTTGAACTTGTTGCTAAAGTGCCTGAGGTTTTAGAACTGAGCCCATACCCGGACAACTTACTTTGGTACCGGCTTCAAGAGTACTTTATTCTTTCAGTCGTCATAATTAGGGTTCTCTTTCCACAGGCCATTCTTAGCTCAGTCCACATTGTTATAGAAGCAAAGCCATCCTCTGCTTTATGTGGTTCTTAGGAATGGAAATGTAACTATTATGGCAAGCAAGTAGCTGGCGCCTACTCGTGCCCCTACCCTCCATCTGGACAATCCTTTGGACTCCAGAGCAGGGAAAACAGATACACAGAGAGGTCAGGGATTAACACACTGGACTTCCCTCATACTTCAGGCCTTGCTTTCTGAGAACAATATTTCTTTTATTTTCACCAGAATGTTTTTTTTCAGGATGAAAATAATTTTCTTTATAATTACCAAAAATTAGACACTTCATATCTTTCCTTCTGATCTTTGAAAGTCATGCGTTCTAGTAGTGTCCTGGAGATGAACATACAGATAATGACAAAGACAACAATAATACATGGGAATTATCAATCCAAAGCATTGTGCTCAAAAAATATTCAAAATTGTCTGCTATCTGTGTGAATGATCACGAGTAAATGAATCTAGTTGAACTCTCCAGAGGTCAATGGACAAAGAACGAGCCAAAGCCAGTATCTCCTCCAGGCTGTTCATTAGTCCCATGAATGTCTAAGGTAAGCATCAGCCTAATAAAATATAAAAATGAAAAAATGTAGTTTATAGCTTGTCCAATGAGCAGTAAGACCAAAACTAGAAAACTTGTCTATAAGACATCTGCTTGTATTTTAGATTAACAAAGGCAGATAAGAGGTCTTGGTTAAAATACGTATGAAGACATGCAAATTATTTTTGGGACAATTTTAGGAAAAAATTATTAGATGCTTTGGAGATAAACTTGGTCTTCCAAAAGATATTGATGATTTTCAATCCCCTTGGGTTTCAATGGATCTGGCGAGAACTTAATCTAGGGCAAAATTATTGAAGATGCAGAAATATTAAAGAAAAAAAGCGTTCTGTGTTCAAATGTTTGGGAAACTGTGGATTAGGAAAACTGAACACACTTCTCTATAGCAAGACTCTCAGAGATGTTAATATGTAAATGTGGAGTTTATTTTAAGTGTCGAACTTACTTGGCAAACTTATCTGGAATCATTTTTGAATAATATGTCTTGTGGAACTAGGATTTCTGGGACCACTTTGAGAACTCTGTGCTATTCTGGAGAGACAGTGATTGTCCAGGAGACTTTGGGTGTCAGTAGATATGCCATAAGGATACAAATGCACTGGCATTGTTCTTAAGTGAAATTAAATCTTATAGTCTAGGGAAAGTACAGATTCCATATGAAAATTAAGTGTAGACTTTGTCTTCATCAAATACATGGTATTTGATGGTAATAATGGAATGAATTTACACAGTTTGATGGAGTCCATAATTTTTAAAATCTATGTATCTTCTATTCTTCCTACTTTCTGCATAAACTTTCATGCATAAGACATGTATTTACTGAAGCCTTCTCTTGTATGTCTGTTAGGTACCTTACACTCAAAATTAGCAAAGTGAATTAATTGACCTCATCGGATGTTATGTTCCTTAAATGATATTACCATCTACCCATTTACCTACGCCACATACCCAGGAATCTACCAGTAGCTTCCCTTACCACAGTAACTATCTATAGCCCATTAATAACTTAGTTTTAGCACGTTTCATACCTTCATCATCTCTTATCTTGAGCATTTTTGTGTCCTAATTAGCCTCCCTTTCTCTGATCTTGTTCTTCCCCCAAGTCGTTTCTTCATACTGATGACAAAATAATTTTCTAAAGTACAATTCTAATTATGTTAATCTTTTAATAAACTACTCCTTAATTGATTCCCCATTGTGGTATACAAAATAAAGCCCAAACCCCTTAATATGTTATACCTGTTTTCTTATCCTTGCTTGCTTTTCCAGTCTTCACTTTTATCACAGGATAAAATCCAGTCATAATCTGAATGTTCCACTCCCATGATGGCAGGCTGGGATATGACTTGATGCTTTTTCATCTTTTGACTGGACTCACCTTACATCTCTGCTAGCTACCCAACAAATATTTTTCATCCTTCAAGACAAACTTAAGTGAATCTTTCTTTATGGAACTTTCCTGATTCCTTTTCTCTCTTCTCTCCCTATACACTCTACGGAGTTTCATTATACCTATTTGTTGTTGTTGTTATGTGCCGTCGAGTCAAACCCGACTCATAGC
>NW_006921754.1:782030-783528 GCF_000298275.1 Orycteropus afer afer | reverse complement strand
AAGGCACTTGACTGCTAACCAGAAGGCTGGCAGTTCAAACCCACCAGCCACTCCTCGGAAGGAAGATGGGGCAATCTACTTCTGTAGTCATACAGCCTGGGAAACCCAAGGAGGGGTCTCTATGAGTCGGGTCAGACTTGATGACACATAACAACAACAACAACAACAGGGAGGTAAAGGAAAGGGTAAAATCCTTTTAACCCTGTTTTGAAAGGACAGAAGACTATGTAGCCATTTCAATGTTTCTAAAGGATTCCGTTTTCTAAACTATGGATCAAACAATGGAATTCAATACTAAGACGCTACCACAGAATTCTAGCCCTTTATTTACATAAAATTATAGAGACAAAAGGAAATATTAGCATTTGTTTCCCTGGAGAAAAATTCCCTGAAGTAATCTGAAATCAATTCCTCCTGAGAATTGTGAGAACTATTGTAAATTGTTGACTGTTGGTATTTGTAATCCTGGGTGAAACTGGTTAGGTATCAATATCTAGTAAATGCTTTATAAGAAGAAAATAGTGAAGTTAATCACATTTTAAAATCACATCAACTTCCAATCTCCCCTTCTATGTTCCTTGATAATTGCTATATGAGGAATAGTCTTAAAATGTGTCTTTCAATGAAAAAAAGAAGTTTTCAAAATGGGTGTTTCTCCATATTTTCAAAACGCTGGATACTTTATGAAAAACACCTTAGCCCTGATGGGTACAAAAGACTTAGTCCCTGCTCTAATGATGTGTTGGAGGATATTGTCTGAAAAGTAGGAAGGCTTAGGTAGGAGGCAGTGAAAAGGATACTTTGAACTTGAAAGAAACATAATAGAGCTTTAATACTTACAGCTGTCCTCTTCTTCAGTTATACATTTCACAACATAACAGGCGTAGATGAACCCTGCCAGCTGAAACAAAACAGAGGCGCTTTAGACATCAGGCAAAGGCAACAGAACAGCACCTCGCTGGGGGTCCTTTTCAGAGGCAGGCCGTTTGCCACCAGACTCAGTGGTCCCAAATGCCTGACGGGACTGGATCTTGACTTCAGTATTTATTTGTGACTCAAGTGATGTTGTGCTGCCTTACAAATAAACACATTGTTCTGTTTTTCTTTGACCTGTGTGTATGTGTAAGACTTGCTCATTGTTAGGCAATCCTAAACACATTGTATGAGGTGCAGAAAAAGAAAAGCATTATGACCATTCATTAATGAATTCACATTTGCATTTGTGCCTATCAAATTCTAGTGGATTTTTCATTAGATCAGAGCCAAAGAATCTAAAATTGGATTTTCACTGACTATCGGAAAAAAAGTTTTAAGGGAGAAATATTAAGGAGGTTTTGTGTATGTTACATGGACTCTTGCAAGTAAGAAAAATTGTTATTTAGACTTGAATAGGAACTGAGGCAGAAACATAAATAAAAGGACATGTTACAGAAAAGTGATGAGGTGGACACCTTCAAAGAAGGAGTATCACAATGCAAGTAAGGAGAATCACAGTGCA
>NW_006921754.1:777269-781610 GCF_000298275.1 Orycteropus afer afer | reverse complement strand
TTGTTGTTTGTTTTTTTGTTTTGGTTGAAGGAATTTAATTTCTTGATAAACTAATAGATGGGTAAGAAGACTCATGCACCACGTCCTTCAAGGGCTTTTGTTTATATGTCCTGGATGAGAGGGGATGTGTAACCTGCTCCTCCCCTTTTCATCCAAATATAGTATCTGAACCAGCCTGCATAATAGAGAAATAATAAGAAAGCACCTTATGTTTTGACAGTAGAGTTACTTTTTTTTTCCTTTTTTTTTTTAAAAAAAAAAACTATCTTAGAAGAATAATCAAATTTACATTTTTCTCTTGGTACCCTGTGTTGCTATTGGCAATAACAATAATGTTAGTAAGAGCCATTTCCTTATATACTAGAAGCATAGTAATCAGGATCATCATCTTTAATAGGACTTTAAAGAATATAGGGTACTAGGTAAAAACTCAACATAAGGAAAACAAAAAAAGCCATAAGCAGCACCAAGATAACTGGAGAGAAGATTGAAGTTATCAAAGATTTCATATTACTTGTTTCCACAATCAACACCAATGGAAGCAGCAGTCAAGACATCAGAAGATGTATTGCATTGGGAAAATCTGCTGCAAAAGGCCCCTTTCAAGTGACGAGCAGCAAGAATGTTTCTTTGAAGACTAAGGTGTGCCTAAGCCATGGTATTTTCAATTGCCTCATGTGCATGTGAAAGATGGACAATGAATAGGGAAGGCTGAAGAAGAGTTGATGTTTCTGAGCTGTGGCATTGGTGAAGAATGCTGAAAGTACCATGGACTGCCAGAAGAATTAACAAATCTGTCCTGGAAGAAGTACAGCCTGAATGCTCCTTGGAAGTGAGAATGGCCTGACTTCGTCTTACCTACTTTGGTCATGTTGTCAGAAGGGACCATTCCCTGGAGAAGGATAACATGCTTGGTAAAATGGAGGGTCAACGAAGAAGGGGAAAGCCCTCAATGAGATGGACGGACACAGTGGCTGCAACGATGTGTTCAGGTGTAGTAAGGATTGTGAGGTTGGCACCGGACTAGACAGTGTTTCGTTCTGTTGTATGTAGGGTCGCTATGAGTTGGAGTCCACTTGTTAGCACCTAAAAACGACGACGACAGATGAAAACTGGCTTCTCCTACCTGACTTTAGCAAAGATTTTGATTTGACAAAAACAAATTGCACAGTGATTTGAGCATTTTCATTGAGAAAAAACAGAGGCCATAGCAATACTTTTTTCCTCTAGCCAAAAAACAAAACAAAACAAAACAAAAACAAGCCATTTTAAAGCTGTGATCTTTTGGCAGCAGATTGCCAGACTTTCTTCCAAGGCACCTCTGGGTAGATTCCTTCAGAAGCAATGAAAATGCTCAACTCACTGTGTGCTGCGCTGCTGTGTGTACTTTTTCATTGATACCTGGATCTGGGTGTGGTTAGGTAAAGGGGCTATAGGTTTTTTCAGATCTCCTGCCTATAGCTCCATCCCTTCCTTGACCTTAAGTCCTTTTCTTGCCTGGCTAAATGTTCATAGTTTATTCGTTCTTTCTGTTTCTGAAATTGTTACTTGAACTATATGTAAAACAATTTTTCCTAATCACAAACATTTCTTTTGATTCTTACTCATCACTTCATTACTTTGAAATGCAAGTCTAGGTAAAAAACATTGATAAATTTGGAGTTCTGGACTAGTAAGTTTAAACGTCTCATTAAAATGTCACTAGGTTCTAGATTATTAACTGAAATCTCCCAGAATGCAGCCAAGGCGGTCCATTCTGCTTACCAGTGATCTTTTAATTATATTGGGTTGCATTCTTTAACTATCTGGGGAGCTCCTTTGATATAAAAGTAAATCCTGCTGCATTTCATTAGAGAAGATTGCTGATTAAGAGAATTTTTGCTTTTAAATTGGTCACCTCTAAATACAAAAGGAAATTTGTTTTCCCCAAATTTATTAAGTTTCATAAACCTGGGCTACCTTCCAATTTTCCTACACCATACATGTTTCTACTTTAATTTTACCTCCCTAATAGCAATTTAAGGAGCTAGTGGTGTAGTGCCTAAGGCATTTGACTGGTAACCAGAAAGTTGGCGGCTCAAACCCACTAGCCGCGGAAGGAAGACTGGGTAATCTACTCTGTAAAGATTTACCACCTCGGAAACCCAAAGAGGGTCACTGTGAGTCAGAATTGACTCAGTGGCAGTGAGGTTTTTTTTTTTTTGGTTTTAGTGGCATAGAGGATAAGGTATTTGGCTACTAACCAGAAGGTCAGTGGTTCAAACTCTAGCCGCTCTTTGGAAGGAAGATGGGGCACTCTACTTCTGTAAAGATTTGTGATCTCAGAAACCTGGGGGGAGTATGTCACTATGAGTGGGAATCAACTTGATGGCAGTGAGTTAATAGCAATTTATAAATTTGCCCACAGAAAAGGGGTTTTAGGTCACTTTTAGGAATTTTGAATGCCTTCTATGATGTGCAACTCTGCTAATTGTTACCGGGCCTTTAACAATTAGATCAGTTTCTTAACCTCATCACTCTGGATGTTTTGAGTTGGATATTTTCTTACTGTAGGATATTGAACAGGAGCTCTGGCTTCAACCTGTTGTTCTTGTTGTTATGTGCCGTTGAGTCGGACCCGACTCATAACGACCCCTCCTTGGGTTTCCGAGGCGGTATCACTGCGGAAGTAGATTGCCCAACCTTCCTTCTGAGGAGTGGCTGGTGGGTTTGAACCTCCAGCTTCCTGGTTAGCAGTCAAGTGCCTTAGGCACTATGCTACCAGAGCTCCCCTGGCTTCTACCTACCAGATGACAATAGTATTTCCTTCTTCCAGGCTAGACATTCAAACATTTCTGGACATGGCTAAATGTCCCTTAGGATGTAAAATCTCCCTTCCTCCATTAGAACCAGAACAGTAGACAGCTTCAGAGTGTTCAGTCTTACAGCAGGAGTACACATATGATTGTAATTAAATAGCTTAAAGTATCAGAAGGAATGAAGAAAATTGAGTGTCTTCTAAGTGAAAAACAGTAAGCTGGGTGTTATCTTAGTGCAGTAATCCTCACAATCGCCCTTAAAAAAAACATGCCCTCTCCATTTTTGAAGATGAGAGGTAAATTGGGCCTTGTTTTTCCAGAGTGAGTTCATCAACTGTGTTCATGAAAGAGATATTTCTATGTGATGAGTTTGTGGGCCTCATACTCCAAAAAACCAAAAACCAAACACACTGCCATTAGTCAATTCCAACTCATAGCAACCCCTTTTGGGTTTCTGAGGCAGCAAATCCTTACAGAAGTAGATTGTCCAGTCTTCCTTCCATGGGGTGGCTGGTGGGTTTGAACCGCTAGCTTTCTGACTAGCAGTCAAATGGCTTAGGCACTATGCCACCAGAGATCCTTGGGCCTCATACTAAAGTAATAGAAATAAAGGCTGTTAAGGCAGGAAGGAAGATGGGGCAATTTACTTCCATAGTGATACTGCCTTGGAAATGCAAGGAGGGGATGATATGAGTCAGGTCTGACTCGACGACATATAACAACAACAACAACAACAAAGGCAGACTAGGTCCATGATCTAAGGAAGGATTTTGGATGTGTATCAAACTGCAAATCATCTATGCCATTTTTCTACACAATATGCTTAAGGAGCACCCCATTTAATGTAGAAATATTTAAAACATTTCATGGCATACAAACCCTTCCTTATGTGAGACATACTTAGCTCCTTGTCTAGCTTCACTCCTTGCCACTCCTCAACTCAGAATTGATGCCAGGAGAAAGATGTTGGTCATTATTAGCTGGTTTCCCTACTTTATTCCTTAACTTCTTTCCCTGCTCTGTCTCTAAAACATTGGAATGTAGGATGGCATTTTAGAGATTATCCTTGAAAGACAGGAGGATTTTCAGAGGGAATAATGAAGGAGAAGGAGACGAGTCTTCCAAGCAGAGCTTAGAAAAGAACTTGAAAGATGTGGATTAAGTTCAAGGAGGAGCAGTGGCTCCAGTTCCGTGGAGTGTGGGCCACATGGAGTGGAGTAATGGTACACAAAGCAGAGAAGAGTGACCCGAGTTGTTAGAGTAGGTCTGAGCATCTGGAGCTAAAATAAGTTATTTGATCTTATTCTTTATTTAAAGATGGCTAGAACAGCATGGAAAATGCCAATGGCATTATACCAGACAAACACATAATGTGATAAAATGCATGCGATAAAACAGAAAATTCCAGTTGTTTTATACTTTGGCAGAGCTAAACCAAATCTTTTTATTCTTTTCTTCTTTTCACCTTCATACATCTAATATGATTTGTCCACTTCTAATTCACCTGATAGGGAATAACATATCATCTTGATATCATTACTGA
>NW_006921754.1:768261-775954 GCF_000298275.1 Orycteropus afer afer | reverse complement strand
TCTTTACGTGCTCATCTTTGGTCTAGGGTAAATGTTGGCCATTAGATGATTGTTTAGAGGAACAAAGTATTTGTGGATAACATTTATATTATGAGTACCCTATCTTTTCATTGATAGGTGGCCTCTCGGTATGGTTTGCAATCCAAGTTTAAAGGGTATCCCAGGGTGACAATTTTGGGAGTTCCTCTAGTCTCTATGGTTCCAGTGAGTCTCTCCCTCTTAGGAATTTGAGTTGTCTACATTTTTTTTCCCATCCTATTTGGGACCATTTATTTTGTTGCAGAACAGAATGGTCAGCGATGGTAACACCATCTTATTTTTCTAGTCTCAAGGTTGGTAAGGCAGTGGTTCGTGTACACTATTAGTCCTCTAGTCTAACTTCTTCTTTTTGAGTCTGGTTTCCTTCTTTCTCCTTTTCTCCAGACATGTAGAGACCAATAGTTTTATTTCAGTTGGCCACTCACAAACTTAAGTCTCTAGACATTACTCACCAAATTAGGATGCAGAACATTATCTTTATGAACTATGTGATGTCAATTAACTGAATTGCCTCTTGACACCATGGACCTAAGCTCTAAAACTGAGTAACACTGTCTCTGAGGTATTTGGTTATGTCCAGGAAAATACCCACTATGTACTTTATTTTATATGTGAATATATATGCAGCACACACTAATGTATATACAGTTGCCTACAGAAACACCTATACATTTGCATTTACATATTTATATGTGCTTGCCTATACATATATAAGCATACATATCTATCTGTATAACCATCCACATATTTTTGGTTATAATTACTGTTGTTGCAAAAGTGTATAAATTGTGGACTTTATCAAAATCTTCCCTTGTCTTTGTTACTTCTTCATGTCATCTTTTATCTTTGTCAAATTGTGCTGACTTGGCCCTTATTCAATATTGCCCTACACATCACCAGTACTAACTACTGTCTAGAAAATGGCTCACTCTCCTCCTTCATATTCCTAGTAACCACCAAAGAATGTTTTCTTTGTGTATATCTATTCTTGTCTTTTTATAACAATGAAATCATACAAAATTTGTCCCTTTGTGCTTGAATTATTTCACTCAGCATGATATCCTCCAGATTTATCCATGTTATATTATATTTTGGGAACTCATCATTATTGTTTATGGCGGCATAGTATTCCATTGTGTGTACATACCACACCTGGTTTATCCATTTATTTACTGATGAGCAGTTAGGTTGTTTTCATCTCTTTGCTCTTGTGAATAATGCTTCAATGAACACATTGTTGTTGCTGTTAGGTACCAAAGAGTTGGCTCCAACTCACAGTGACCCTATGCACAACAGGACAAAACATTACCTGTTTGTGCATCATCCTCACAATCCTTGCTAACCTTGAGCCCATCGTTGTAGCCACTGTGTCAATCCATCTTGTTAAGGGTCTTCCCCTCAGCATGAACACAGATGAACATAGATGGCATCTGTTTGTTCATGTCAGGAGTTCTAGCTTTAGGGTCTATACCTAGGAGTGGGATTGCTGGATCATAGGGTAATTATATTCTATTCTTGAAATGACAAAATTATAGAAATGGTGTACAGATTACTTGTTGACAGGAGCTAAAAAAAGGTAGATGCTGAAGGGAAATGGAGGTGGCCATAGAAAGGCAACATGAGGAATTCTTGTTTTGGACCTGTTTTTCATCCTGACTGCATCAGTGTCAAGACCCTGGTAGTGATATTGTACTGACTTGTAAGATGTTACCATTTGGGGAAACTGAGCAGAGGGCACACAGGATCTCTCTGTTACTTCTTACAGCTGCACGTTATATATAATTATCTCCCAAGAAAAGATTTAGTTTTAAAAATATTTGATTTTAGGGTATTATTATTTATGTTTTAAAGAAGCTTTTGCATTATACAATTTTGAAATTTTTAAATATATTCAAACAAAGTAGATTTACTTGTGATACAAAAACATTTTCATTTAGAGCCCTAGGACTAAAATGGAAGTCTATAATAGCTTTTGATGTTGATACACCATAGAGTCATTATCCAACACTTTATGACTAGGGGCAGAGATGGGAGTTAAAACCACTACTTTTTTAAAATCTACAATTATATCATAGTGTCAAATAAACTACTTCTATGTTTTGTTTAAATTAAATCATCTATTTCTGTTCTGAATTCCTAATTTAAATGCTATAAACCCATGCTTTTTGTAACATGTGTTTGAATAGAACAATAATATGTGCTTACAAAATATAGTTTTAAGTTGCAGATGACTTTCACATGCTCTTCTGCATTTTATCCATTTACATAATCTGGATTGTTTCAGCAAAGGATTCTAACGTGGTGATTGATGTCAGGGTTATTAATGAACCACCAGATGATTCTTACTTTGTACGATACTACTGACTGGACTATTGGGAAAAAGTTGCAAATTTCCTGCAGTACCAATAATCCAGGTGCAGTTATCAACTTACAGTGATGCATGGGGGATCGCCTCTAGGGCTATTGTGAACGTTCACAGCCTACTGGGTCAGAAAAGCTTTTCAGAGGATCAGAAACATATCTTAATACCAGCCTTTAGGAATTGAGACGCGTCATCAAGCATGACTGCATTAAACTCCTTAAAAGATTAAATAAAACTAGACGTACATGCAAACTTGTATGCTCTCTTTAAAGCTGGGAAATGGACTGAACCAAATGCTGACACTGGCTTACCCATCATCCCCATTGTACATGGGCCTCTGGAGACTGAAATATCTGTAGGCCAAATTTACCAAAAAGTTACTGGAGTTCAAATGGTTATAATTTATAAGTGAAATTGGGAGAACAGAGGGTATTCAGTCGGGGTGGATGACGCCTAATAAAATTCAAATGTCATCATGGTTAATACCTCTCTTACAGTTTAAATATCAGATAGTTTTAGAAACCATACTGAGAGTAGTATTTCAATCATTCTGTACATGTACCAATTGGGAGGTGATTAAAAAAAAAAAGAAAGAAAGAAAGAAAGAAGAAAAACAGCTAATATAGTGCAATAGAAATGCCACAAAATACCTTTAGCGTTAGAGGTAGGAAACAAAATGGGACTCCTCCACCATAATCATTCATGGAAAGTAACTGGAAAAGGTGGAAAGCAATTTATCAACAACACCATTTTTGTTGTTGTTGTTGTTATGTGCCGTCGAGTCAAACCCGACTCATAGCAACCCCTAATTATTTAATAGTAAAACTAACTTTCAGGTTGTGCGTGTGTCCAGTTTCGCAGTGCTGCTGAAGCACAAATACTACAAGTGGGTGACTTTAAAGAATAGAAATTTATTTTCTCACACTCCCAAAAACTAAAACCAAACTCACTGCCGTCAAGTAGATTTTGACTCATAGCGACCCATCCTTGGGTTTCCGAGGCAGTATCACTACGGAAGTGGATTGCCCAACCTTCCTTCTGAGGAGTCGCTGATGGGTTTGAACCACCAGCCTTCTGGTTAGCAGTCAAATGCCTTAGGCACTATGCCACCAGAGCTCCCTTCTCACACTTCAGGAAACTAGAAGTCCGAATTCAGGATATAGTTCTAGGAGGAGGTCCTTCCTTGTCTATTTCAGCTTTTAGCAGCTACTGCAATCCTTGGCATTCCTGGGCTTATAGATTCGTCTACATCAGTCATCAGATAACATCAGTGTTTCCCCTGTGTCTGCATCTGTTGCTGTTAGGTGTCCTCTCTCTTTTTATCTCTAATAAAATAAAGATGATAAAGGCTACACCCCAGGGAAACTCCCCTTACATCAGATCATGGCTAATAACATCAGATCACATCATGGGGGATGACTACATCACTATATAACTGCCACATTACATTATTACATAATTGCCAAACCACTGATAATAGTGGCCCAACAAAGTTTACACATATTTTTGGGGGACACAATTCAATTCCTGACAGGTGCTGTCAGTCTGTTCTGACTCATAGTGATTCCCATGTACAGCAGAACAAAATGCTGCCTGGTTCTGTGTCATCCTCACAATTGTTGCCATGTTTGAGCTCCTTGTTGTAGCCACTGTGTCAATCCATCTCATTGTGGGTCGTCTTCTTTTTTTTGCTAACCCTCCAGTTTACCAAATATTATGTCCTTCTGCAAGGACTGGGCCCTCTTGATAACATGTCCAAAGTATGTAGGATGTAATATTGCCATCTTCACTTCTAAGGAATATTCTGGCTCTACTTTTTCTGAGACAGATTACCTTGTTCTTCTGGCAATCCGTGGAACACTCTGCTGATCTTGGGATTTTCAATGGACTTGAATTAATGGCCTGTCATGTGGTTTGGTAACATCAGGATGGTGCCTTATTACTTGTCAATGTTGGGTTTTTCAGCCTCAGCAGCCAGCAGCTGAGTGAAGAAAAGCCTCCAGCTTCAGTGGGCTGGGAGCAGGAGGCAGAGCTGAGGCCCAAGGTTGTGGGGCTTTCACTCAGCCCATAGAGCCTTGTGCTTTGAACTCGGATTTAAAGCCTCCAAATTGTAAGAATAAACTTCTGTTTGTTAAAGCCATCCCATTTGTAGTATATTCCTGTCAGAGTGGCACTAGGTAACTGAAACAATTATTTGATGAGAATGCTAGTTGCAAAGATAACTGGTCTAAAATATGTGTTTTGTATTTAAAAAGTATTAAAATTATATTAACATTTATTTCTTTTTCAGAAGCACTAGATTAGAAGGTGAGGAAAATGTGGAAGATGTAAAACTACTGGTACCTTCAGCAAATACTACAACACTGTGTTTCAAGGAATCAGAAAGGAGAAGACATCATAAGAATATAATATAAAGACCATACCCTGCATCTGTACCTGGTTAAAGATCTGGACCCTGAAAAGAGCAGTGAGGAATTGATCAGTTTCAAATTGAAAGACAGTTTCATGCTCATGCCTCAGGTGCCCCACCTCAAGTCCTGTTCTGCATAAACTTTTTTCAGGATAAAGAATGATAAATGATAATACACAGTAATAAAGTATTTAATATAAAATTCTTGAGGCAGGACAACAAAGATGTGATTTAATTTTGCAATTACATGGAGGCTGCCTAAAGAAGCAGTGTGATGCTAGGTTATATAAAGAAAACTTCTGTATCTACAGGAGAGGAGATGAATAGCTTTGTGCACTTCAAACAGCATCTGGAGAAATACGTTCAACGCTGAAACTACAATCGAAGATGCACACCAAATAGAATTGCCACCATGCTGTGAAGGGGGTTAGAGGAATGAGATATTACGGGTAAAATGCTTGGCTCATAGAAAGTTCTCAATAAACATCAATAATGATGATGATGATTATGAAGCAGAAGAAGACGAAAACTTCCCTTGCAAACTGATGGTTGACAGCATCCTGGGAACACCATTGATAACCAAATGACCTCTGTGATCTGTCTCAAGTCAGGTATTTTAAAAATAAATTAGGGTAAAGTATTATTGTTTTGAAATAAAAATTTAGAAATTATAAATCCATTTTGCTGTTTCCTGTGTAAGAAAGCTGTCAAACTAGCATTTGTCAAAGAGGTCAATACTTTTTCCATGATAGATTTATAAATATTCTAATATTCTTTCATATTAATGCAATTGCGATGAAATATAGCAGGCCACTTTACGTGTTTGTTGTTGTTGTTGCTATGTGCTGTCGAGTCAGACCTGACTCATAGTGACCCCTCCTGGGGTTTCCAAGGTGGTATCACTACAGAAGGAGATTGCCCAACCTTCCTTCTGTGGAGTGGCTGGCGGGTTTGAACCACCATCCTTCTGGTTAGCAGTCAAATGCCTTAGGCACTATGCTACCAGAGCTCCTCTTTATGTGTTTAGGATAATGAATAAGATACTATTTTTGGTCTCTGTTTTGTCCGTACCTCTAGGAGAATCTGGAGCCATCTGGGATCCCTAGAAAAACACAGACATAGAAATATGGGCATAAGGCCTCTACTTAGGTACAGAAGTCATCCCTTCCAATCTCATTTGAGGACACTGAGAAGATTAGACCCCACAGGGACCATTCTGGTATTAAACAATTGTCATTCTTTAGACTAGTAGCTGACTTCCAGTTATAGCACTTTTTCACAGAAATGAACTAAGTTGTGAAACACAACTGAAAAGCATAAAACTCATGAGATAGACTACCACCTGACTGTAAACCTCCATACTGCCTCCATGGTTGTTCCGACTCATAAAGATCCTATGTACAGCCTGTCTGGTTCCGTGTCATCCTCACAACTGTTGCTATGTTTGAGCCCATTGTTGTAGCTGTTGTGTCAATCCACCTCATTGTGGGTCTTCCTCTTTTTTTGCTAACCCCCAGTTAGGCAGTTCTCTTGCCAGATGTTTCCACAGCTTGGAAGAGCATGTCTTCCTCTCATAGCCTGGTACTCTTGGTTCAGGCTGATGGGCTATGTGGTAGGGTGTAAGAAAGTTTCCTTGTTACTCAACGCTAACAAATTTTCATATTTGTGGTTTTTGACAAGATAATGAGTGCCAGAAGAGGCACTAAATGACAAACTCATAATTACAAAAAAATATTTATTGATTAGAATTATATAAAAAAAGATGTCAATAAGAATGATGCTTTCACTGAACTAACAAACAAAAATACTTAATCAGAAGGGTATACTACACAGAGAGAAAAGTTGTCATGGTAAACTCAGATGTATTATTAGAATTTTTAAAACTATAGTGAAGCAGGAATCTGGTGGCATAATGCTTAACACATCTGACTGCTAATCAGAAGGTTGGCAGTTCAAACCCACCAGCCAATCCATGGAAGGAAGACTGAGCAATCTACTTCTGTAAAGATTTACCACCTTGGAAACCCAAAGTGCGTCACTATGAGTCAGAATCAACTCAATGGCAGTGAGTTGAATTTGGTTTTGGACCATGACATCTGTGAAAATAAGTTTTATGCTCCATGAAAAGGTATTTTATGTAGCATTCAATGAAGCATGCTTCTGAAGCAAAGAATTAGCTGCACTATGTGGCAGAAAGAAGACGAGTGGGAGTGAAGGTAGTAACAGAAAAAGAACTGCCAAGGGAGAGGATAAGATATATATGGAGGAAGATACAAATTTGAAGACTATTTTTTTTCCCCAACCAATTTTAAAAGGAACAAAACTTAATCAAAGTGTCACTTAGAAACCCATCAACTCTATCAATGTATACCTGTATGATCCAGTTGGACTGAGTAACCTGGGAGTCAGAACTTGGCTATGATCAGCATCCTTTATTGACTTTTTTCCTTTCTATCTTTTTTTCAACATGAATCTTAAATTGTCTTCTTTCTACTTAACTCATAACAAATATGAGGATTAAAGAAACTGCTTTAAGTACGTCAGAATCAAGGGATTTCATTAATTAAATGTAGCACAATTATTGCCATTTGGAGAAAAATAAATAAGAAAAACTCTGCATGTGTTACTTTTTATTGTTTCAAAGCTTCAGCCTCAAAACCAACCACTCATATACCCAATCCCTCATATACGGGTAATAGATAGGAAAGGAAAGGCTAGTAATTAATGTTCACAGTAACAGATAGTATTGTTGGGGTCCTCAGAGTGCTTGCTATAGTATATTCCATGCACATGTGAACATCGTTACAACTATTGCCCTG
Source organism: Orycteropus afer afer (assembly GCF_000298275.1). Classification (NCBI taxonomy): domain Eukaryota; kingdom Metazoa; phylum Chordata; class Mammalia; order Tubulidentata; family Orycteropodidae; genus Orycteropus; species Orycteropus afer. Next base: position 768,324 of record NW_006921754.1, on the reverse strand, counting down.
TACATTCTTTCTAAAACCCAGGAGAGGGTTTTTATCATCATCTGTTGTTGTTGTTGTTAAGTG
>NW_006921754.1:760820-764116 GCF_000298275.1 Orycteropus afer afer | reverse complement strand
CACACTATTGTTAACTTATCCAATAGACAAGGTTGACAGCACTCTCAAAAAGGGAAAATAATATTCTAAAATTCAGAGTGAATTCACATTTGGTTGAAAAAAAAAATTCCTAAAATTAAGTTCATCTGCATCTGCTTTTCCAAGTTGGAAATTCACATCCAAAGGATGGTATCGAGCTTGGGATTAGCAGAGTTTGGAAATGAGCAAGAAATAAACTGGCTCAGCTACAAGACAAACCGCAGAGGAGTTTAATGCCACTCGTGGGAACCTACAGTGCACAGGCAAACGAGAGTGCTCCTCCCATTCATTTAATTATCATTTCAGTTTTCCTTCAGTGGTTCTAACTCATCATGATTTTATAGTCCTCCTCTGAATTGTTTGTATATGTGTCTACACACCAGAGTGGGCTTCTTATGTTAGAAATATATTTGTGAGCCACTAATTACCTTCATTCTGCTGCTGCTGAGCAAGGAAAACCTCCCATTGGGCTGGATAGTCACATGAGTGGTAGAGTTCTAAGAGCCCCAAAAATCTAATAAGTGGCTTTCCACTGTTCAAAGATAAGGAATTAATAGCAAAGCCTTCAAGGACATTAATGAACTTTCTCAAGCCTACCCTTCCAGCCCCAACTTTTGAAGCTCCCCTTTCACTCTCTGTGTTCCAACCATATTAAATCTCTGGTGTTTCCCCCAATAGACATGCCAGCCTGTTGGATAACTTCATGCCTTTGAATGTGGTATTTTCCTATCCAAACAAAATTTAACAGCATATAAATGGCCTACACAAGGCGTGGGCTACTTCAGGAATATTTCTCAGGGAAGTATTACTTAAGTTTCAAAGAGTATAGATAGGTATACTTCTTATTTTATATTCATATAGCACCCTGTTATATACCTGTATTATAAAACTTGATTCATTTTATTTATATTATTTTGTGCATATTAACTTTTTTACTGGCTAGCAGCATTTTGAAGACTGAGATTGTATTTCATTTTAACCTTGAAGTATAATTTATAAATAGTGAAACATGTATGTATCTTAAGTGTAATTTGGTGAGTTTTAACAAATGTATGTATTAATACAAACCAAACCAACAGAATGCTTGCATTATCTCAAAAATTTCTGCATGGCCCTTTGATTTCCCCCTGTGACTCCACCCACCAGCCAAAAACTGCTCTGATTTCTATAACCATAGAATAATTTTGCCAGTATTGAACTTCATATACATAGAATCATAATAATTTGTGTCTGGCTTCTTTCATTTAACAGAATATATTTGAGATTAATCCAAGATATTACATGCATCAATAATCCATTGTTTTATTTTTGATTGACATTCCATTGCATAAATACCCATGTATCATCTAATTCTGCTACAAAGCAAACAGCCCAAAATATGGGGTGATTTTAAACAACAACCATTCCTTTTTGGCTAATTATTTGGCAATTTGGGCTGAGTTAAGTTAGGCAGTTCTTTTGCCAGATTCGATTGAGTTTCACTCTTGCATTTGTGATTAACTGTCAATCATCAAGGCAACTCTTCTTCTTGGGTTGGCTTATAGTTGAAGTGATGTGGACAAATGAAACAAACGTTTCTCATCATCCATCAGGATAGTACAGATTTGATCACATGAATGGCAGGTTCCAAGTGCAATAACAGTAGGCAAGTATTAATGAACATGTGCTTTTTGCATCATGGTTGTAATCACTCAAATGACAAAGTCAACTGTGGGTCATTATGGCAAACACATTCCATGAAATCATAATTTATTTATCCATTCATCTGTTGATGGACATTAGAGTTGCCTCTTGGTTTGGGCTACTGGGAAAAAACAAACAAACAAACAAAACTCCTGTAATTATTTTAATAGATTTTTTTTTGTGTGTGTATATGTTTGAACATATATTTATTTTTATAGGTTTTTTTTTTTGGTGATCCTGTATTTTCATTTCTTTTGGAGAAATACCTACTAGTGGAATTGTTGAGGTATAAGGTAGGAGTTGACATGTGGAAATGATTTGGGCTTCTTGGAATAATTATCAGCAATAATGATGATTAGACTGCCAATAATGAAGATTGATATTATCCATTTTTTTTTGCTTTTATAATGTAATAATTCTTCCCCACATCTTATTGCACCCTAAACTTCAATAATATTTTGCTATATACAATATCTTTTATGGAGTGGCTGATGGGTTCGAACTGCCAACCTTCTGGTTAGCAGTCAAATGCCTCAGTCACTGTGCCACCAGAATTCCTCACAGTACTTTCAGCAACGTTTATGGGAACTACAAAACCTAAGGTGACTGTGCAAAGATGCAATAGAGAGACAATTGAGAATTTAGTTGAAAAACTGGAGCCAGAGGTGTCAAAAAAAAAAAAAAAGAAAAGAAAAAAAAGCCATGGGAATGCCTCGGAGTATATTCAGAATATACTGTCTATGAGATGGGAGTTTGAGTTATGTTTCAATCTCAAAGTGCTAATGATCCCAAAAGATGGGAGGCGTAAGCTGGGAATCGAGGAAGAATAATGTCTAAAACATAGTAGGCTCTCCAGGATTAACTATTTTCTTTTCAACCTAGGTTCAATCTTTGATCCTAGACTAACTTATTTTAATAAACGTGCTTTAGAATTTCATGACTAAGCAATGACTGGAAGATATGTCACATCTTGTTTGCAGGTCCAGTGTGATGATAAATGGAATTATAGTCATGAACGCACTTTGAGCTCTTAGGAGAAAAATAGATGTTGTAATCATTTCCTCACCTATAAATGTTAGGAGCTCTGGTAGCGTAGTGCCTAAGCCATTTGACTGCTAACCAGAAGGCTGGCGGTTCAAACCCACCAGCTACTCCTTGGAAGGAAGGTTGGGCAATCTACTTCTGTAGTGATATCAACTTGGAAACCCAAGGAGGGGTCGCTGTGAGTTGGATCCGACTTGATGGCAGTTTTTTTTCTTTTTTATGTAAATGTTACCCAGGCTCAGATTCCATTCAGCCATCTCTACAAAAAGACACCAAACTGTGCACATAAGAGATAGATAACAGATGCTAATACCAACCAATGTGTCCACAATACCATATTGCCATTAACACCAAACACAGATAAACACGAAAACACCTGAGATTATCAGACGGGGACAGTGAACAGAAGTATACTCTAGACCAAGGATAGATTCAGCTGAGGCTAATCTTGCACAGACACCAGTGATACAAAATACCTGCAGTCCTTATAGAAAAAATAGAAGGCAGACACAGAGTAATTCCTCACAGACATCCCGACACTATGGAAGAGA
>NW_006921754.1:733653-760685 GCF_000298275.1 Orycteropus afer afer | reverse complement strand
GTCTTAAAAGCTTTCAAGCAGCCATCTAAGATGCAGCTAATGGTCTCCTAGCATCGGAAGTGAAGAAGAACACACACACAAAAAAAAGGCATTTAGAAGCAATCAGCCCTAGGACATGATGGCCCTCGAGACCAGAAGAACTGATGGTGCCTGGCTACCAATGCCAACCACTCAGAAAAGGATCAAATCTGGAGATCCTGGATAGAGTGGGAGGGAAAACATGAAAGAAAATCCAAAATCTCAATAATGACCAGAATTACTGGTCAGATGAAATCTGGGGAGACTCCCAATACTATGGCCCTGGAAGACATTCTGTGCCTGGATTAAAACTCACCCCCAGGGGCGGGCTCTCAGCCCAGTAGCTAACAAGATGTACACGCAGACCACTCAACCCAGCATGACACACTCATATACTCTATGGTAATACATCCCTTAGAGCAATAGACCATGGGACACCAGAGGACCAATATTCAAACCGAGGAAATGCAGGACAAACAGGAATGCATAATTATGAGGTGCACAGGGGGAGGGTTGCAGGGTATGGAGGGGAGGAGACTGGGTTAGGGTTGGACATGGTGAATGAGGAATGAAACTAAATGTACGCATTATGCTGAATGTAAAACAAGCTCTTAAAAAAAAAAAAGGAAAGTTTTCTTTTCCTCCCAGCATGTATTGATTGGCCCAAGGGGCTACATATATGGTGTGGAAGTTGAGACGTGTCAGTTAATTTATAGATTTTTATGGAAACATCTTCTGAAACAAAAGTTTGGATGTGGGGTATTGTTTCTGTTACCTAAGTTTTTTTCTTTTTAAAAAATCCTTTAAAAGATATTTATATTTCTTAGTATTTATATTTCTGAACTCTAATTCTTCCTATATTTATATTAAACTAATTTAATCTTTATTATCAATTCTAATATTCTTCCTCTAATTATTATATCATTGAAGTTTTTGCTACGTTGGGTTGCTATCAGTCAAAATAGACTGGATGGGACCTAACAACAACAAAGTTTTCTTATTTTACACCTGTCAAAAATGATCAAGGACAGGACACCATTGATGAAGAAACATGAATGGAGGAGCAAACAAAAGAGGAAAAAAAGGATTTAAGTTTGTAAAGAGATGAAAGAGACTACTGAAAATGGCCCCCTGAAGACATTTAAAAAAAAATCATTAGTTTTATATTGTAGGCAAGAGGCTATATGAACCATGTATTTATTTCTTAAATTCAACATATTAATAAGTTGGGCAATCTACTTCCATAGTGATACCGCCTCAGAAACCCAAGGAGGGGTCGCTATGAGTCGGGGCCACTCGACAGCACATAACAACAACAACACTGACTTTTAGTTTTCCCACTATTTCCAGGAAATCATGTTTCTATTTAAAGGTGTTTCATAATACATTTGAAAAGATACAAAGGAGCATGCTCTTCCTAACCACAGCATCAAGACTCAGAGGGTTAGAAAGCTGTTTGGGTTTTCTACTACCTTTGAAGATGCCGTCATTATCGGCTGTTCTCCCAGAGAAGTGAAGCTTGATGACAATCTATCTCCTCACTTTCCCGTAATGACTTCAAAATTGTTGGAACTTCGTTACTGAGTGTAATGAATGTTGCCTCTCTCTCTGTGTATACAGGCTTTAATAGAGCAAGAAATACTGAGTAAGAGACAACAGTTTGCTGATGCTCATGGTCTTTTACAGAAGTTGACTTAGTTCTAAAATTAGCCCCAGTCTGCTCCTTTAGGTCAGGTTTTACAATTACACGGTTTTAAGGGATATGTTTTTCCTATACTAACCTCCCCCTCCACTCCAAAAGTCTCCAGCTAAAATCTATTTGTGTCTAAGCGATTCCTTCTAAAGCCTCTTCCCCAGACACTATGATTCCAACCTGTTGTAACTGCACTATCCCCACTTCGATGTGCTATAGCATATTATATCTTTACAGATGCCTGAAATACATCACTGTAACACTGTTCCTCCCCTCCAATGAACATAATCAATCTGAGAGTGTTAGTGAATAATATTAATTGACATTTAGATAGCTCACTCATGCATCAATTTTGATTTGACTCATAATGACCCTCTTTGGGTTTCTGAGGTGACAGCACATAACAAGAACAACAACATCTTTACAGAAGTAGATTGCCCAATCTTCCTTCCAAGGAGTGGCGGGTGGGTTTGAACTGCCAGCCTTAAAATGAAAATGAAAGTGGAAGTATAGACAAATACAAGGCTAGGTGCTCCTCACCCTTAGGAGCTTATGCTCTTTGGGAGGCAAAGGGTACGTACACTCTCACCTACCCATCTATAACCACACACACACACACACACACACCATGAACTACTTGTGATCAAGTAGAATAAAGAACTGGAATGATGTAATGATGTACTTTTCCATCTTTCTGTGCTTGTGATTATTTTTCCCATTGTAAGAGGGAAAAGGAGATTGGAGGAAAGATGAATGAGATGAAAAAAAAAACCTTCTTATTCTCAATTTCTTTAGCCTATAATTTCTGTTCTCTTTCAAACTCAATAATCTCAGTATTAAACAGGCATCTTCACTATGTGCAGAGTACAGTAAACACAAGGGTACTGGCATGATCAGAGAAAATCCACACTGTTAAGTGAAAATAGGAAGTTCATAGTTAGGCAAAAATGTCTGTGGAAGCTTAATGAATAAGTAAGCTAAATGAAGTTTAATCAGTTCTAACAGGATGAATCAAGCCTGAGCAGAGATCATTGTGTATTTTTTCTTTCAGAGCAGATTCATATAAACCAAACTGCAAAGGGACTCGTGTGTGGCTTAATACTGCACCAGAGATACCAGCCTCCAAAAGAGCTGAGTATTGAAGCTGGCCCAGGAAGCCAGGCCACTTCTAATTTCTCTTCTGGTCTTCTTGCTCTGACTCTGAATACTATTGGCACTCAGCAATTTGCACTCTCAAAGTTAACAGAAATGTTCAAGATAGTGAAGGAAAAAAAAATCTGTGTTTCAATTAAACCAGTGTCAGGTGGGTTCTGAAGTACCCAGTGCAATATAATGCAGCTTGGTTCCCAGTAGTGTTGTCATAGCTGAAATGGCAGAGTCACTACTCAAGCCAAACAAAGGATTGAAGCTATAAGCATTTTCCCATAGCAGAGATAATTTTCTCTTTAGGTTCATGTGTAATGACAATACATTTTATCATGATAAATTGAAATGTCTTAGCTGTATGCAACTATATTCAAAGAGCTTTTGGGGAAAATGGAATGGGATTAAACATACAGAAATAATATAATGTTTTCTGTGTGGTCAAATCTTCCTAAGTAGTTTAAATCTTGAATATATTGTTTGGAGATGATCTCAATGTATTACATAGGTTTTTAGGTGTCCTGTAACACTTGAGTAAAACCTTTAATCCAAAGAGTGAAATTAGATGTTCCTTTGAGGCAATTAAAGTCTGGCTCCATCCCAAGAAAGCTGCAAAAGAGGACTCAGAATGGCATGGCCCAGTCAGCCATGCAGAATTTAATTCTAAATTCTTCCCATTTCTGTCTGTCTGAATACCTGCCCTTGCCTTCACTGCCCAATCAATTAAACACTCAATAGTCCAAAAGCCTTTAGTTAGAAACATGGAGCATTTCCCTTTATTGAAATAAAGGATGTACTAGAATTATTTGCTTATCAAATATTGACTGAGCCCCTTCTGTATGCTATGTCCAGGTTCAGTGACAGCACAAAGGTTTGAGGTATCAGGAAATAAAAACTTTCTATTCTGTCCCTTTAGAATTGAAAATGTACTAAAAATATTTAATAGAATATTATATTCTCTTCCTTTCTCCTTGGAGCTCCATACAAGTACTTCCAACTGCCTACCAGGTATCTCAATTCAAATGTTTTAATAAGATATTTCAAACTTACCATAGCCAAACTAAACTCCTGATCTTTCCCTTAACGACAGATTCTACCCATAGCCTTTCCACTTGCAATGATGACAATGCCATCCTTCCAGCTGTTAAGTCTCCAGCCTGTGGACTCATCCTTGAGTCTTCTGTTTTTCTCACATCATATATTCCATCTTCCAGGAAACCCCATAGGCTCAATCTTCAGACTATATCCAGAATCTGACTATTTTGAGTCACTTTCTGCTACCTTTTAAGCTGCCACTGCTCCCACTGATTACTGAGGTATTCTCCCAACTGGTGTCCTGACTTCCAAACATTGCCTCCTCTTGCCCCTAGTCACCATAGTTTAGTTGAAATACAGCTGCCAGAGTACATTTAAAAAATGTAAGTTAGATCATGCCCCTCATCTACTCAAAAACCTCAATGGCTCTCCAATTTACACAGAGTAAAGGTCAATGTCCTTGCAATGGCCCTCAAGACCCTAGACAAGCTGTCTTCCCATTACCGCTCTGACCTATCCCCTGCTCTTGCTCCCCTGACTCACTCTGACCCAGCCACCATGAGCTCCCTTGCTATTCCTTGAACATATCAGGCCCATAGTAGCATCTGTTATGCTGTTTTGTTAGGTGCTGTTGAGTTGGTTCTGACTCATAGAGACACTATGCACAACAGAATGAAACACTGCCCAGTCCCATGCCATTCTCATAATCATTGCTATATTTGAGCTCAATGTTGCTGCCACTGTTTCAGTCCATATCATTGAGGGTCCTCCTCTTTTCACAGACTCCCTACTTTACCAGACAACTGCCTCTTTGTCTAGGTACAGGGACTGGTCCTTTCTGACATGTTCAAAGTGCATGAGACAAAGTCATGCTATCCTTACTTCTAAGGAACATTCAGGCTGTACTTCTTTTAAGACAAACTTGTTCTTTCTTCTGGCAGTCCATGGCATATTAAGTATTATTCTCCAATACCATAATTCAAATATATCAATCCTTCTTTGATCTTTCTATTAATTGTCCAGTTTTTGCATACAAATGAGGCTATTGAAAATACCATGCCTTGTGTCAGGTGCACCTTAGTCTTCAAAGTGACATCTTTGGTTTTTTTTTAGCACACTAAAGAGGTACTTTGCAGTAGATTTGTCAGGTAATGTCATTTGATTTCTTTACTGTTGTTTCCATGAGCACTGCTTGTGGATCCAAGTAAAACGAAATCATTAACAACTTCAACCTTTCTTCATTTATCATGATGTTGCTTATTGGTCTGGTTGTGAGGATTTTTGTTTTCTTTATGTTCAAGTGTAATCCTTACTGAAGGCTGTAGTCTTTGATCTTCATTAGCAAGTACTTCAAGTCTTTTTCAGTTTTAGCAAGCAAAGTTGTGTCATCAGCATATCACAGGTTTTTAATGAGTCTTTCTCCTGTCCTAATGTGGTGATTTTCTTTATCAGTCCAGTTTTTCAGGTTATTTACTCACCATAGAGATTGAATAAGCATGGTGAAAAATAAACCCCTGACACACATATATATATATATATATATATTTTTTTGTTGTTGTTGTTGTTGTTGCAATTTTAAACCATGAACTATCTCCTTGTTGTTTGAACAACTGCCTCTTCGTCTAGGTACAGGTTTCTCATGAGCACAATTATGTGTTCTGGGATTTCCATTCTTCACAAAGTTCACATAATTTTTTATGATCCACCTAGATGAATGCACAATCAATGAAACACAAGTAAACATTATTCTGGTATTCTTTGCTTTCAGCCAAGATCCATCTCACATCAGCAATGATACTCCATATTCTACGTCCTCTTCTGAATCCAGCTTGACTTTCTGGCAATTCTCTGTTAATGTACTGCTGTAACCATTTTCAAATTATTGTCAGCAAAATTTAATTTGAGTTTGATATTAATGATATTGTCTGATAATTCTGCATTCTGTTAAATCACCTTTCTTTGGAATGGGCATAAATATGGATGTCTTCCAGTCAGTTGGCCAGGTAGTTATATTCCAAATTTTTTGGCATAGTCAAGAGAGCACTTTCAGTGTTACATTCATTTTTTGAAATATCCCAATTAGTACCAGCATCTAGCCCTGGATATTTCCGGTGTACCTTTTCAATTCTTTGTTCACATGTGTCCCTGTCAATGAGGTTACTCTCATTATCTAACTTTAAATAGCAATTTCCTTGACACTCTCAGTATTTTTAACCCTGCTCTATTATTTTTCTATAGTAATTTAATCTAATGCATGAACAAGTCTTTTATTATATTTGGAAAATAAATTGTGTTGTTGAGTTTTTTTTTTTTTGCACTGAAAATCCAAATAGAAATTTGAGTTTGTTTCCTCTTGGGCAAATGGAATATAAGTTACAATTTGGTACTGGTATCCTACTTACAGAGAATTCCCTAAAATACTTCCCCATTTAAATTTAATTCCATTCTGATCCATCATGAAGCCAAAGAACCATTTCAGAGGATGGAACCTTCATTCTGGGCCACTGTGTAACTCTAACCCACCAGCCACTCCTAGGAAGGAAGGTTGGGCAATCTACTTCTGTAGTGATACCCTCTCGGAAACCCAAGGAGGGGTCGCTATGAGTCAGATCCAACTCCACACCAGTGGGTTTGGTTTGGGTTTGGGTTGATCCCTCTGTTCTGCTTTGGATGCTGTGCTCTCCTTCTTTATCAATTACCTTTATTCACATCTCTATCCTTAAATTTCTCCATTCTATTCTTGTTCCATTAGGAAAACAAGCAAGCAAACTGAACACTGATCTCCATTGACCTATCTATCTGCCTGCCTGCCTGCCTGCATACCTACCCACCTATTCATCCATTCATCCACATCCATCCATCCATCTATCTATCTATTTATTTACTTATCTACTGTCTATCATTTCTCCTCCCATTTTCAGTCAGGATTTCAGAACGATTTTTCATGCCCTTAACCCCAGAACACTCAGGTTCTCATCTTTTCCTCTATGTTAAAACTGTTCTAAGATATTATCCAGTAACCTTCAGAATGGTAATTTCTACGGTCAGTGTTTTGACCTTATTTTACTTGGAATGGCTTCTTGTTTCAACATCATTAAAAAAAGAAAAACCCAAGATGTTGAAATTCTGATATACTTTCAGCTTCAGTGAAAATAGCCTCTTGTTTTTCTCTCATCTATTTATTAATTTAAGTGGATTCTTCTTTTAAAAAGGATATTAAATAATTGTGATCCCAAGGTTGTCTCCTGGTCCCTCTTCACTTCTCACTTCACATACTATTGTAACTTAAATCATCATCTGTTCTGGTGTACCTAGTGCCACCCTGACAAGAATATACCACAAATGGGATGGCTTGAACAAACAGGAGTTTATTCTCTTACAGTTCAGGAGGCTAGAAGTCTGAGTTCAAAGTGCCCAGCTCTAGGGGCTGGGTGAAAGCCCCTCAACCTTGGGCTTCAGCTCTGCCTCTTGCTCCCGGCCCACTGAAGCTAGAGGCATCTCTTCACTCAGGCAGCTACTGGCTGCTGAGGCTAACAAGCCCAAGGTCGACAAATAAAAAGACACAGTCCCAATGTTACCAAACCACATGGCATACCATTACTTCAAGTCCATTGAAGTCCCAAGGTCAGCAGAGCATGGCAATCTACTGAACACCAACATGGCTACATGCAGGGTTCAAGTGTGCTATAAGCTAGAGACCATTCCCAAAGCTGTTTCTCATATACAGGAAGCAAACTACATACCCAAAGCAGCTACTCATCTGCTCCAATAGATTCCACCATGGATTTAATTAGCAGTCTCACCATGGGGAATAACTACCTTCAGCTGTCCACCCACTCAACCAGGCCCAGACAAGCTGACACACAAATTTAACCACCACACCATCTGTATAGAGTTCACCCCCAAATTTACACCTGTGGCTTCAGGGCTCCAGACTCTAATGTGCAACTGCCTACTGGGCATTATCATTTGGATGAGCTGGAGGTATCTCAAATTCATCCTCTTCAGCATGGAGCACTCTTGGCCCTTCTTGTGAGTGCCTTTTCTCAGTGAAAAGCAACATTATATATATATTTACCATCGAAAAATATCTATCCCAAACCAAACCATTGCCAATGAGTCAGTTCCACCTCATAGAGACCCTATAGGGCAGAGAACTGGCCCATCGGGCTTCCAAGGCTGTAATCTTTATGGAAGCATACTGCCACATCTTTCTCCCGTGGAGGAGATGGTAGGTTTGAACAGCTGACTAGTTAGCAGCTGAGTGCTTTAATTACTCCAAAACCAGTCCTTGTTCTAGAAATATTTACAACAGTGTGCTATGTAGATAATATTATATATGATACAGGCAATATTATATAGATGTATTTAAAAGAAAAAAAAAAAAAGCTCATTTCCATTGAGTCAATTCCAACCCATAGCAACCCCCATCGGGTTTCTGAGGCTGGAAATCTTTATGGAAGCAGACTGCCTCATCTTTCTTCCATGGAGGCTGGTGGGTTTGAACCACCAATGACCTTTTGTTTAGTAGCCAAATGTCTTAGCCGCTATACCTCCAGAACTCCTTATATAGATAATATTCTGTATTATATAGATAATATATATGCATATGTGTTAGCCCAAATTCCAGAAGTTATCATTGACAACAGCTGCATCCTTAGTTTCAACTAAGTCCTGCATTTCTACTTACTAAATACCAATAAAAGCAGCTCTCTTTTCCAACTCCATTGCCATTATTTTAGTCCGAGCTCTCATTACTTCTTTCAGAGTTTACTGCCACTGGCTGCCAATTCATTTTGCACAGTACTGCCAGAATGATTTTTTTCTAAAAATGCAATTCTATCGTGTCAGTCCTCTTTGAAAAAATCCTTCACATTCCTTCAGTATAAAATTCAAATGCTTTCACCTGGCATATGTGGCATTTCAAGATTTGCCTCCTGCCTGTCACACCAACTTTATTTCCATTGCATTAAGTCCCATCCACTCTGAACTTCCTGCAGTTGTTCATAAATGCCATCTTCTCTAACAACTCCTCTAACATCTATCAGCCTTTGCCCCTGCTGTTCCTTCAGCATGGAAGACAACCATTTCATTCACCTGGAGAACTCAAGAGTCTTGTGTTTTGAAAACTCAGAGTAGATGTCAATGTTACCTTTTCAGTTTTTATTGAGTGTCCTCACTCTGTGAGGTGAACTCTTCATTTTACATTTTATTAATTTCTAAATTAACTCATATTCATTATTAAAAATGAGAAAAAATGAAAATTACTCATAATTTTGCCACTTAACATTACTCAATCCCTGAGAGTTTTCAGCCAGCTTAATTCTTTTTTCTATTAACACATCCTACTAAAAAAAAAAAAATACATGTTCATTCAATTATCATGTTTTTTTCTCTAGTATATGTTATACAGAAAGGAATTGCTGGGTCATGGACACTTTAATAAATTTTACACCATTTTCAAAAGTAAATTACACTCAATTCTGCTATAACCAGTTTCAAACTTTGTTTTAAATATAGATGGAACTAGTATCAGAGTACTTTTTGAAATACTTCAAAGGTACAGGTCCTCCAAAGTGCCTGTGCCTTTGATGAAGAAACTGTCTTAGAAACAACATACTGACATATGCCAGCTCTTGTTGGAATGAGGAGAAAGGGCTGTTGGAGTAGTCAAGATGCTCATGGAGCCAGGAGCTTCAAGGGAAATTTTTCTGAGAAAATTCTGAGAAATTTTTTAAAAAAGGAAGTTTGAATTACCAATAGCTGTTGATTGATTGTGAGGGAAGCCCTTCGTAGCTTTTCTCTTGCTATTTTTTCCTTTACAACTTTATGGGTCTCATGAAGGCAAAAAGATTAACTGTGTGCAATTTTGGGGGGTATTGTTTTAGTTATAGGGATGATAAAATATGTTCTTGGAAAGAAAACCCTGATGCGGTATCAGAGATCCAATAAGTGAGAATCATTGGGATAATGCGGAGAGCACCAATCAGCCCTCTGAGGTATAATGGTCTTTTAAGTAGCCTCTGGTGAACTGAAAACAGTCAGACCATAGGAAATGAAATAATGGATCAGAGAGCAGTTAATAAGAGAAGGCACACATTAGGCAATGAAGATTAAAAAATGGGAAAAAAAGTGAAAAGAGAAGAGAGGAAATTAAGTGTGTGAATTACACAATAAAGTCTTGAAACAGATGAAATGCAGAGGTAGTTAAAATAAAAGATATTGTCATCCAGAAAAATGGAAGCCAAACCCTTAGTGTCCCTCTTCAGGAGGTCAAATATGGTAGGGAAATGGGGGTGGGGTTTAAAGGTGTTTCTGAAACATTATTTGTAGTTACACAGCAAGAATTTTGCTAAGAGATGAGTGAAGTTTTCTCACCTCCTTTCTCACAAAGACTGAAAAATGTTTCAGTGTGTAAATGGAGACCAATAAGTAAGGAAAGGACAAATCCTAAAAGGAATACTGTCTGGCAGAGGGAAGGGCTAGAGTTGCACCTAAATACAGGTGATGCTCAATATTATATTGAAAGAGTTAGTGTGTCATTTTAACATTGAAAACTTGTTGGTTTCATATTTTTAAAAGTACACATTTAATTTGTTAATGTCTTCTCCTTTTTCTGTTAAAGCAAACATGTACTCTATTTTCTGTAACCTGTATTGAATCTGACTGCTCTCATTGGAGGCAGCTATTGAAGTGCTGACAGTATCTGTCTCTAGAGAGGGCTGCTATCTGCCTTCAGCCAAGTTGAAGATTATAAAAGGGAAAGAATTAACTTCTGAATTTCCAGAAGATGGTGAGGTATACAAGGAGCTCTGGTGGTGTAGTGCCTAAGGCATTTGACTGATAACCAGAAGGCTGGTGGTTCAAACCCACCAGCCACTCCTAGGAAGGAAGGTTGGGTAATCTACTTCCATAGTGAAAGCACTTCAGAAACCCAAAGAGGAGTCGCTATGAGTAGGATCTGACTCGACTGGCAGTGAGTTTGGATTTTTTGTGTGTGTGTGCGAGGTATACAACTACATACTCTCTTCTTCCTCACCCCTCTACCCAAAACAAAGGTATTAATATGGAGAGTGTGCTACAGAGAGCTATAAATGGTCTAATCAAGTTATGAATGGTCATGTTAGGTTTAGGATTAAGGGTTTGATTTTTAAAAGCAAATAGGTCTTGAAATGGCCAGGTAAACCCATCAATCACTTGCAATTAATCTAGCAAATTTAACTGCTCTAAATACATTTCAGTTCCTTTTTTGTTTAACATGCCTGAATTAGGACAGTAAATAAGAAGAATCCATAACCTGAATGTGTGTGTCTTTTAAGTGTGCTGATTGAAACAGGGAAGGAAAAAATTCTTCCTTATGTTGGGGAGACACAGAAAATATTAATCCCTTTTATAATCTTTCAAAATTAATCTAGGTGATATACCTGCTCAACAGATGAAGAAAATAATTTCCAATAAACAGTCATTTGAAAAGTATCATTCCTTCCTCTTTATTAATAGGAGGAACTATAAAGGCAGAAGTGGGCGGTTGGAGGAACACAAACACGTAACAGCATGTGTGAGTTCTGCTCTAGATGTTTTTCTTTTTTAAGTACTAAGCATTCAAAACTTTTTTTTTTTTTTTTTTCCTGCTTTGTCTTTTGTTGTTGTTGTTGTGTGATTTGTCTTTAGGGAATGCTAAAAAATAGTTTAATCACCTGGCTGTGGTATCTGACTGCCTAGGGCAGCTGTAGCCTTTCTTATCATTATGTCTTACCATGTGTCACCTTTCCCAGACAGTTATAGGATCAGGATAAGAAAAATTGTTTCTTTATGCTGTAGATCTAACAAAACCACAGGCTGCTCACAGCCCATCAAATTAATGCCTAGCATTTAAAAATCTATCTGAATTAAATGAAGCACTTGATTATAAATTCTAGACACTCAATTTTGAAACTGTGGCTTAAAGAAAGAAGCAGCATATAACTATGGATTGTTCGCTTTGCACGAGAGGAAAAATGCCATGTTATGACCAGAATGAAAGACTTTTTAAAGGGTGAATGAATTCCAATGATTGTGATGACCCAAAATATCTCCTTAAATGGGATGGTATAAAATGGGTATTTAAATGACATTTCCATCAATATTTCTATCTCTGGAAAGATAAAATCCAGGAACACAGAAAGTGAAAAAATATATATATAAAATAATGTAAATTATTAAAATACTGAAGGTAATGGAAAAATCAAACAGATGTCTTTTTCTTTGGTAGACAAATTTTGAAGTATGAGTAATGAGACAAATTTTACATTTAGAAAATGTTTCAGAAGCTATATTTGATGACTGAAATTTATTTATAGTTATGTTAAAAGTGTTATTATCCAAGGCTGTAATAGTAAAATGTCAAAGTGTTATTATCCAAGCCTTTTTAGCCTACCAGCTTTGTAGTATCAGGACAGTCTAGTTCTTTATTTTACTGATAGTGAGGGTTAGGGGTCTGGGCTCTCACATGGCTCAAACAGAAGGAGTTCTCACAGAATGGCCGGTGAGTGCTGCTGAGATGACAGATTAGATTGAAGTGTTGCTGTCAAGGAAAGAATTTAGCTAAGATAGCTGTTCAGCACTCTCAGGGGGCAGATTCATGATTTCTCCACCATGACAGGAATGTAAAACTTATACATGCTTTCCTTTGCAATAAGATTAGCTATAGATCCTTAATAAGGAGTTCAGTAATTCCATCCTGGTTTCTTGTACTCATTACTTTTACACATTCTAATAATACATCATTTGGAAGTAATATATATTTACATACTTGGTGCCTTAAGATATCCTTTTGAATATGATTGTTTTTATTTTAAATGTTTTTGACTTTTTTTTTTCTATCTGTAGAATGGGAACTGAAATAGTCTGCTTATTTTACCTTTAATGGTTCCAAGAGTTCACATGAACAGAGTTTTAACTAATATAAAGCTTTGTCACCTGGTGTGATATAAAATATTACCAGTCAGGTAATTATTTCTTGAGAAACTACTATGTGTTACGCATGGTATTGCATGCTGGAAATAAAATGGTGTCAGATAAAGAATCAGTTTTTCCAGAGATTGCACTTTAGTGGGAGAAGCCAGACAAAAGTAGATGAGTAAAATATGAATGGACTAATACATAAATGAATAAGTGTAGTGAGGAACAGCTAAAAGTTACGTAGAAAACCACAGCCTTATTGGCCTCATGCATCAGAGAGGATGGGTTCAGGACAGTCAGTGCTGGAAAGGAGAGAGCAACTGTGAATTTTATCTGCCTATAAAATTCTCTCAAATCCTTTGCTGATCTCTGAACTACACATGTGTGTACGAGACTGCAAGAAGCCCAGAGAGAAAACAATGACTGTAAGGCTAAGAGAACTGAGCAGAGATTTCAGCTGTAGGAGAAAGAAAATGTGTAGTTCGAGACCAGCCATGTTAGAAGGACTATGTAAATACATCAGACTTTCCACATTTTAAGAGTGAGGACTATATCCTATAACTAAGAGATTTCCTCAGGATTAGGGGATGAACCAAAAAATCCCACTCTAACAAGGCATGAAACTAAACCACTACAAATTTATTTGCCTCCTATAAATGAACTTAACTCTCTTCTGGGGAGGATAACAAAACCCTGAGACTTTACAGAACATTATGTACAATATCTGGTAAATATTATTAGATTTGTGAAAAAAAAAAAAGTGAACTATATTAAATAAAAAAATATAAATAGAATTTTTAAAAAGGTCCAGTGTCAAGCTATACATATTATTGGTGTCTCAGAAAGAGAGGAGATGGAGAATGGGGTAGAAAGAAAATGAGAATAAGTATTAGCAGTTTTTTTTCCCCAAAATGTGATTTTTAAAAAGCAATCCACAAATCAAATAAGCTCAGTAAATACCAAACAGATACAAAGAAATGCATAGAAAGTGAAAACTAGACATGTCATAGTAAATTGCTGAAAAGCAAAGATAAAGAGGAAATTTCAAAAGAAGCCATGAAAAAAGTACAAAAAATTGACTGACTTTTACTCTGAAACAATGGAGGCTGGAAGACAATAGAATGTCATTTTTAAAGTGCTGGGGAGACAAAAATGAGCTGTCAGGTGAGAATTCTATATCCAGGTATCTTAGTTTCCAAGTGCTACTGTAACAGAAATAACATAAGTAGGTTACTTTAAAGAAGAGATATTTATTTTCTCACACTTCTGGAGGCTTAAAGTACTAATCAGCTTCTCACCCGTTTTGATGCCTTCCTTGTTGGTGGCCTTGGGTGCTCATTTGTTTCATGGGGATCCATCTGTCTGACCTCATGTATGGGCGCTCCTGTGTCTAATCTACTCTTGTTATAATTCAGAAGTGATTGGGTTTAAGATTCACCCTACTCTAGTATAATCTGTACATCTCAGAAAGTAATTTCTTCTACTGAAGACCAACAAATTTAATTACATGATTAAATCATGAACAACAGAGGACCAAGATTTCAATTTCTATGTTTTTGGGACACAATACAATCTATAGCCCCAGAGATTATTTTTTAGTAAAAAATGGGACACATAAAAATGTATTGAAAAAAAAAAAAAAGAATGTTGTCAACAGACTTACAATACTGAAAATGCTGATAGGAGTTCTAGTTAAAGAGAAATGAAGCTAGGTGAAGTATTAGATACACATTAAAATGAAAGAGGACTGGAAATTAAATATGTAGATAAATATAACCTGTTATATTTTTCTTTCAGGTTTTAAAAAATGATTGTAAAATTCAAAAATAATAAAAATATATTGTAGAATTAATAACACATAGAAGAATAATAGATGTCAACAACACACAAAGAATAAGAATGGATTTAAACTGAATTAAACTTATTCTTACATTATATGTAAAGTAGTATAATATTAATTCATGTTAGACTATGTTAAATTAAAAATATATATTGTAATCTCTAGAGTAACTCCCATGTAATATAAAATGGTACACCTAAAAAAGACAATTGAAGACAGAATGAAAACCAAAATAAAAATGTGTCAATATTTTTTTAAGAATGAAAATAATTCTGAATATGTTCTCTTATAACATAATTAAATTATAAGTTAATGGTAATTACTAAATCTAGCTCTGGTGGTGTAGTGCCTAAGACATTTGACTGCTAAACAGAAGGCTGGTGGTTCAAACCCACCAGCCACTCCTTGGAAGAAAGATTGGGCAATCTACTTCCATAGTGATACTTCCTCGGAAACCCAAGAAGTCAGATCTGACTTGATGGCAGTGAGTTTAGAGAATTACTCAATTTAGATGTTGTTTTAGTTGTGAGCTGTCAAGCTGATTTTGACTCATAATAACACTATGGGAAACAAGGCTCCTTGTTTAGGCTTGAAGTACTATATTTCCATATAACCCATGAGGCAAAGAAGAAACCACAAGGTAAACTAGAAAATATTTTGAACTGAATGTTGATAAAATCACAACAGATCAAAATTTATGAGATGCAACAAAAGCTGTACTAAAAGGAAACTTTGTAACTTTAATAGAAGAGAGATTTAAGATTAATAATTTAGGTTTCTAATGTAAATTTTCAAAAGGAAGAGGAAATTAAACTTGAAAATAATAAAGGTAAGAATGATAATCAGTTGCATAGAACATATTAAGAAATAGAGAAAATAAAAACAAAGATTCTTTTGAAATATCAATAAAATTATAAACATTAGAGAAATGCATCAAAAAAAGGAAAAGAAGAAAAATCTCACCAATGTCACAAAGGGTAGAATGAATAGCACAATAGTCTCTATAATTATTGAAAGGTTAATAAAGGAATGCTATGCTATGGATTACACCTCAACATAAAGAAATTTAAAAATCTTCACAAATGGACCAATATACAACATCATGATAAATGGAGAAAAGATTGAAGTTGTCAAAAATTTCATTTTACTTGGATCAACAATCAACACCTATAGAAGTGGCAGTCAAGAAATCAGAAGACATGTTGCACTGGGCAAATCTGCTGCAAAAGACTATTTAAAGTGTTAAAGAGCAAAGACGTTGAAAACTAAGGTGCACATGACAAAGCTATGATATTTTCAATAGCCCTGTACGCATGTGAAAGCTGGACAATGAATAAGGGAGACCACAGAAGAACTGATGCATTTGAATTTGTGAAAAATATAAATATACTATGGACAGTCAGAAGAATGAACGAATTTGTTTTGGAGGAAGTAGAGCTGGAATGTTCCTTAGAAGTGAGAATGGCCAGATGTTATCTCTTGTATTTTGGTCAAGATGTCAGAATGGACCAGTCTCTGGAGAAGGATATCATGCTTGGTAAGTAAGGGTCAATGAAAAGGGGAAGACCCTCAACAAGATGGAATGACACAGTGGCTGCAATGAAGGGCTCGAGAATAGCCACAATTTTGAGAATGGCACAGGACAGGGCAATGTTTTGTTCTGTTTTATGTGGGGTCTCAATGAGTCAGATCTGACTTGCATCTAGCAACAACAGCAACGTGCTAATAAAATGAACAACTTAGATAAAAGGACAAGTTCCTTGAAAAATCTCAACCAAAACTGACAACATTATGCTGAGTGAAAGAGGTCAGACACGAAAGACTATATACTGTATGATTCCATTTATATCAAGGTATTGGCATTGGCAAACTAAGTTATACTGATAGAAATAAGAACAGTAATTATCTCTGATGGGAGAGTTGGCAAGGATTTACTGGAAAGAATACATAAAATATGTTCATTTTATGTAAATTATACTTTAATTAAAAATATATAAAGTAAATAGACATAAGTATTTAAATAGAGATTAAAAAAATAAGAGAAAATACAAGTGGTAGTTTGATGGGTGAAATTGAATAAGATCTGGATTGATTTGGATTTCTAAAGACCTCCCCAAGGATGCAGCATTTTATCTGAGACGTAAATGACCGCAAGGAACGAGCCATGTGAAGGTCTTTCTACGTACATGAGCCAGCAGGTACAGAGGCACTAAGTAAGGAAAAAGTCTGGCAGGCATTACTTGATACTAGAAAGATAATCAGTAAGGTTAGAACTTCTTGAGCCAGTGTAAGTATGGTGGGAACCGAAGTTGAAAGAGAAGGTGAGGATAAGTTAGGGCTTTGAAAAAGAATGTAATACAAGGATTGTATAAGCTATTGGAATTAAAATCCTATTTAAATCTGTGGAAAGACATCAATACTCATTTGGATCAGTAATTGTCAATGCGTTATTTATGTATTTGAACATAACTAAGGTCTCTCCTGATTTACATTTACCTACTAAGATTAATATTTTCAAATAACCCTTGAAATATATATTATTTTAAGTATCAGGCCAATTTGGACTCATAGAGACCACATGTGACAGAGTTTTCCTCACAATAATCTCTGTGGAAATAGATCATCAGATCTTTTCTCTCAGAACAGCAGGGTGGGTTCTAACTGCCAAATGTAGCAGCCTAGTGTTTAACCATCTCATCACCAGGGCTTCTTTGAAACTTATATAAAAGATTTTTTTTTTTTTTTTAATGTCTAGTTAGTTAGGTGCCATTGAGCCAGTTCTTGACTCACAATGACCCCATGCACGACAAAACAGAATGCTGCCCAGTCCTACATCATCCCCATGATAAGTTGTGGGTCAGGCCATTGTGATGCACAGAATTTTCATTGATTTTTGGAAGTAGACTGCTAGGTCTTTCTTCCTAGTCTGTCTTATTCTGGAAACTCTGCTGTAACCTGTTCAGCATCAGAGGAACACAGAAGTTTCTGCTGACAGACAGGTTTGGCTTTGTATGAGGTTTACTGACTGTAATTGAACCTGGGTCTTCCACATGGAAGGTGAGAACTCTAGCACTGAATCACCAATGCCACATCAATTTGTCTAGTTGGTTAGAATAGCAAAGGATAGAGGAGGAAGGCAAGAGCTGGGAGGAGGATGGGAGTTAAGGAAGACTAGGTAGGAAGAGAAACTCTGGAAAATCTTTTACAAATGGCCTAAATGTATGTGGGTGTGGGTGTGGGTGTGTAGAGGGTCAGGCAAAGGGACAAAAGACATATCTTTAAGCATTTGACACCTTAAATACCCCATTCTACTATTTAAAAGTAGAGCAAATAAAATCTTCATGTGGAACTTGAGGTGAAAATGACTTTACCCATGAAAGTAAAAGCACATTCAGTTGCTTCCCTTACCAAAAGTATTTCTATAGTGGATCAACTCTTATGAAATCTCAAATCAAAATCTCTTTCACATTGAGAAGCATTTTGGAAAAATCACTGTCAAAAAACAGGAAAGTGTGGTACTTAACACTTTAATTTCTACATAAAGATGGCATATAGCACAGCTTGAGGCATGTAAAATACAGTGTCCTGCAGTTAAAAAAATAAAAACACCTCAAAGGAAAATACTCAAAGATTAGCAAGTGTTCTCAATCATTTCTGTTTTCAATTCCTTTGCCTAAAATTTTGTAAACTCTTTACTTTTGTTAAATGGTTCTTTGGACTGAGAGCCAGTCTGGAAAAGAATATAGAAGATAGCCTTAGCATGCATTCCCTCGTGTTGAATTCACCAACGTCTGAAATTTAAGCAAGTGACAGCATATTAAGGACTACCTATGCTCTTACAGTTTCTCCACGGTGGGCAAAGTCTTCTCTAAATCACCTTCAGGGGGAGGGGACCTGGAAAACTCAGGGTCAGAAGGAACCTTCTAGCACAAAAAGAAGGTAATGATGTAGGTACTTCACAATACATAGCAATGCCTTTGGTCATAGGCCTATGAGAAGTGCATATAGGAGGGACGAGTGGCTGAGAATGATAAAGTTTTAGAAAAGTTGGTATGTTTGTGAGTTTGACTGAGTGGCACACCCTCAAACTTCTTGTCCTTGTTCCTGGTCCTCTTACTCTCATTTTGAGCAATGAAAGTAAAATTTACCTTGACAATTTCAACAGGGTTTCAGAGAAGGCTCTACTGTCTCCTGCAAGTCTGGAGCTTTAGACTGCAGCTGACTTTTAATGGAAAGCTAATTATTTTGGTGCTAACATGACATCAACTGAAAGCTCAGTTAACATACTTTGCATTTGCTTGAAAGTAAATGTGATTTATCTTAGTTTTGTCTTATGAAATATTCTGATGGGAAAAGAAAAAGGCTGAGGCAAAATGCAGAATGCACAACATGTAAATAGCAAATAACTAGATAGTTTATACGTGAATTTAGTTTTTTTTTTTTTTTTTAGATGTGTACCAGGATAAAGGCAATTTTAAAGGAATATAATAAGATAGAAACAACATTGGGCCCCAGAGTTTCCTAATACGATTGACTTCAGAGACCCCTTTCAGTTGCTATGATGTTTGATCTGTTATCCGGTTGGTGCAGCGATAATGGAATCCCATCTTTATCATGTTTTAGTAGTATTATAATTTAATTCAAAAAGATTAAAGAGAAGCTCTTCAGTTTTTAGAGATTTAGAGCAGTGAAACACACCAGGAAGAAGTACTTCAAAGAAATTCAGTTATCTACCATTGAGGCTAGGGAAGACTGGACACTCATGCTTTTACATACTGGTATTTACCATGAGGCCTTCAACAACATTTCAAAGAACAACTTAAGAGGAATGTGACCTTATCTCAGTCTGAACCTCTTTGGCAGGGATAAAAGCAGGAGAAAATAATTTAATTGGCGAGACATAAGAGGATCCAGTGTGACTCTGTGAAATGGTATCCAATTCACACAGGCATCTTTCAGGACTGAAGTGTTGTGCAGCAGCTTGATAAAACCAGGCACTGAGCTGAGCCAAAAAACAGCAAAACACACATTTCCTTTTCGATTGTTGAAGTCTCTCTGTAAGTGCAGTGAAATCACTAAGGGAAGCTTTAAATATTGTTGGACAAACTGGTCAGGGTCTCATTTGATAAAGCCATTGGAATTTCAGCAAGCTATTCACTGAGATTCTATTACTTCTCCAAAAAAGGAAGAGGAGCAGTTATTTCAATTGCAACATGCTTTGACTGAATTTTCCTACACACAGGTCATTTGAAAAGAATGTTAAATGTTTTTGGTGAGATCTGAACATCCAAATATTTTTGAAAATAATGATGAACTTAGTTTGTACTTATGTAGCAGCTCCTGTCTGAGGAGCTCAGGCATTTATTTCATAATATTTTACAAATATTATCTGGAGGTTGGTTAAGTGGAAACTATATATTTACATTTTATCCCTAGGGGAACTCAGTTAAAGGATGTGCCAAAAAGTATTAAGCATTTAGGCATCCTTGTAATAAATTCATTCAATATACTGAATTTCACTTTAAAGTCATACAAGTCAAGGAATAAATAAGTTTTTTGCATTAACATTTAATTGAAGGAATTTTTCTTAGTATGCTTTACTCCTCTCAACCTGATTTCCTCTTGCCTAGTCTGACTCCAGGGTAAACTAAATAAAAGAAACTATTTACAGTCAACTTTCAAGTGATTAAAAAAACTGTCTAGGAAGACTCAGAGGTATTGACTCAAAGAAGTATGATAAACACAAAAATAGATGGTTTAGTAGTCAAAGCAAAAGTCTAAATACAGGTTTCTTACAGCAAGGAGAAGCAATAACCCTTTTCATCCCAGATACTCCTTTGAAAGTCTGGTGTAGCTTAAGGACTTCTTTTCAAAATAATATTTTTAAAAGTATAAAATTAAGCTCAAAGGCTTACAAAGGGAACCAATTATAGAGAATTAGAATAATGAAAATATTTTTTAAATAATATACCAGGATAGGTGTCTCTTTATTAACACAGTAAATAATAAGATATAGCAGGAAATTTGATAACTATGAAGAACATAAGCAATATTCAAGATTGTTTTTTGCAACAATTGCAATGCCTGTCATTTCTATGTGTGCAAATGTCACAAATATTGCATGTTTTTTGGACTATACTGATGTTAAAAAGACATGTTATATTTCAGTTAAGTCAGTAATAATTAAATATGTAATTATTTTATCATTCCTGTTCAAGAACCTCATGTTAAGGAGCTATAAGCTAAAGTAAAAATTATTTCCTTTAACTTCTAAGAATAAATTCATGGATACCTAGGGATTCAAAGATGTTACTTTAAGAAACACTTAGTATTATTAATAAGTGTATTAGGGGTGTAAGGGTTAGAATTTGTGAAGGGCAACCATGTGACCAAAGCAAGTAATTGGTTTTTGGTTTTGAGGATTAGTATATGGAAATTTCAACTGAGTTTGGGGTCTTACTGTGAAACAGAAAATAATCAAACATTTGAGATAAGCCAAGAGCCTTATAATTGACTGCTGGTAATTTATACTTTTGAAAACCAGATGATATAATAAATAATGTGTCAAGAACATTTTGACTTTGGTATTTTCCTGTCATGAACCAAGTGAAACCCAAATTCTTCAGCCTAACTTTTGCAGTCTTTTATTCCTTTCCACTCCTTCTTACCCAAGGTCACCCCTAGTCTTCCTCCTGCAAATCACCACTCTCTAATAGTCAAGATTCCAGGCATATCACTTTTCTATTCTTTAAATTCATCTTATTTTTTCCTTTCATTCAGAATGTGTGCAATTTATTCCCCCAACTTGAGATTCTCCTTTTCTTTAGTTCTACTGCACAAGTCCAATGTTTGAAGCTAAATTTTATCCATGTATGGTCTAGCTCATACCCTACTTTTAAAAAGTCTTTCAAATTATTTATTTATTTATTTATATTGTGCTTTGGGTGAAAGTTTACAGAGCAAATTTATTTTCCATACAGCAGTTCATACACATTTTGTTTTATGACATTGACCGCAATTCCCCATAATGTAACAGCTCTTTCCTCTTCCTTTCCATAGTTACCTCTTCCCTGTGTCCTTCCCTCCCGTGCACTCTGCCCCTGCTCCCTGCAACTGTCTCCCTGTGCAAACACTGACTTTCTGCTCTCCCACGATTGATCGCTCCCTTACTCCAAAGAGTGTATCTACCTGATGTAAATTTTCACCCTGTATGTCTGTCCATTGTTTGGCGGAAGCCACAGGAGTGAGTTTAGTGAGTTCAATTCCAGACCTGAAGGGTAACTAGGGTCCATAGTCTTAGGGGCCTCACTAGACTCTGTCAGATCAGCAAACCTGATCCTTTTTTATGATTTTGCATATCCTACTTCTTTAAAACACACCAACAATCAACCCTCTAAACAACTCAACCAAGAAAGCACTGTATTTATAATTTACCAGATTCATCCTAAGCTTATCTTTACATTCACCATATATATCAGAACATGAAAGAAGACCAAGCAATCTACTTCTGTTAAGATTTACTGTCTTGGAAACCCAGTGGGGGTAGCTATGAATTGGAATTGACTCAGTGGCAGTGGGGTTGGTTTTTTGTAGTCTTGGAAATCCAATGGGGGTGGCTGTGAGTCAGAATTGACTTGATGGCAGTGAGTTTGTTTGTTTGATTGTTTGTTTGTTTTAGGAGCCCTGGTAGCATGGTGGTTATGTACTTGGTTGCTAACCAAACTGTCATTGGTTTGGACTACCCTGCAGAAGAAAGATGTGACAGTCTGTTTCTGTAAAGATTTATAGCCTTAGAGAACCTATGGGGCAGTTCTACCCTAAGTTTACTGAGTCAGAATCAACTCTAGGGCAATGAGTATTATAACCATACTTTGAATTATATAGTTTTATGATTGATATATTTAGGAGTCTCTAGGTGGCTCAACTACATTGAGGGGAGCTCTGATGGCATAGTGTCTAAAACATTTGACTGCTGACTAGAAGGCTGGTGGTTCAAACCCACAAGCCACTCCTCAGAAGGAAGGTTAGGTGAACTACTTCCATAGTGATACCGCCTCAGAAACCCAAGTGACCCCTCTATGAGTTGGATCCAACTCCATGGCAGTGAGTGAGTGAGGTGGCTCAAATGGTTAGGCACTTCTCTACTAGCAGGGTAGCTGGTGCCTTGAACCTATCCAAACGCACCTCAAAAGTCAGGCCTGGTAAGATCCTTTTGAAAGGTCACAACCTTGAAAACCCTATGCAGCAGTTCTACTCTGCACACATGGAGTTCCCATATGTTGGAATCCACTCTATGGCAACTAACAATAACATGACTGTATTTATGTCTCTCATGAGCTATGATCTCTTATTATATCTTAAACAATGAATATTCTAATCAACCTTTCTGAATATAAAACAAACATTGGAGAGAGCGTGAGCAAGAACAAGAAAAAGAATGAGAAAGTATAGGGAGAAGTATCTGAGGAATTGAAGAACACTGATGATGAGATTAGAAGGTGTATATCAGCCCATTTTAGATGGATATTCCCTCTCCCCATTTGTTTCCCCAGATTCATGATGCCTTAGCTAAATGAATTTATAATTTCAAATGCTATAAAATATGTTGCTATTATAAGATTTTAATGCTTTTTTCCCCATTCAGTTTTTTAATAGACCTTATGTGGTTATCATCACAATGATGGATGTTGCAACATGCTAGTCGGATAAAATACAACACACTTTTAAAGTGAAGTGTGTGATAGTTGGAGCTGTGTATCAACTTGGCTCGATCACAATTCTGTGTGGTTTAAGCAAGTGTGATGTGGGTTGTTCCAATGATAGGATCAGATGTATACGTTTTGAGCAGCCAATCCATTGAAAGGGAGTTTCCTTAAGGGTATGGCCTGCTTCCAGTATATTTATGGACATCCTGGGAAAAGAGAAACTCTTCTGTGGATTGGGATTCTGCCTACAATTGTCCATGAGTGAACAATCCACCATTCGGCCTGGAGATCTTGGATTCATCATTTGTTGGAATCAACAGCCAGTATACTGCCTGCCAACCTTGAGCTCCTCAGCCCCTGCAGCTGCAAGAGTCGGGAAAAGCCTCCAGCTTGACATTTGATCCAAGAACTTGGGACTTGCCAGCTTCTATAAGTGTGTGAACCATTTTCCTAAGATAAATTTATCTTTCTTTCTCTCTATAAGCTTTATTGGTTTTGTTTCTCTAGAGAACCCAGTCTAACACAACTTGTTTCAATGAAAAGAGTAGATTATGATGGGCTATGTCAACTAAAGAAAACTAAATGACAGAGTGGTCAAGTATTTGAAAATATATCACTGCAGGTAATATATAGAATTACGAGACTATTTGGCATAAGAGAGAGGGAAAGATACAATCTATGTGATGTAGAAATGTGTAATATTATGCAATAAGAAGAAAAATGTTCAAGAGAGCTGATGGGTACAGCCTACTGATGAGGATCAGAAAGAGGTTAGTAGAGAAGAGATGAGTGACATCTTTCTCATAGTGGAAGAATGCCTCAGAGATAATGAGAAGCCAAAAAGAACCTCACTACAAAAGAGTGACATAATATAGGTGTAAATGGGGTTATACAAGGTCAGGTGGAACCAAGTGATATAAGAAAAAGGACTAGAATCTAACCAACTCATGTGTATCAACTACCTATTCTGAAGCTGAAATAAGCAGACAACAATGTGTTTGCTTTATTTTTCATATTATAATGAATGAAAATGGCATTTTTAAAGCTAACTATTATAAGAAACTCTTGTTATTATCAGCTCATTCTCACAGTTGGAAATATATAAATGGTTAAATGGCAATAAACTCCAATACTGAATTATACCCCTATTGTATCTTTCTTTATGCTACCAGTATTAAGGGAAACAGCAAAAGACATGACATTTCATTGATTGGCAGTGTTTCAGTTATTCATTCATGCAACAAATATTTATTGAGTGTCCACTGTGTGTCACATGTTGTAAGTACTTGGGTACAACTGTGAGGAAAATAGAAAATAAATAAATAAATAAATAAATAAATAAATAAGCAAGCAAGCAAGCAAGCAAGCCAGCCAGCCTTGGTTCATTCCCAAGGTATGATGATCATCCTTATTTGATTGGGTGTAAACTCATAGAATGTTGGGAAGTAGCCTAATGTTTTGCGGTGAGGGGTTTTTCATGATTCCTTTGCTATTGCAGATGTGGACAGATATCTCAAACAGCTTTCTAAGATTGCTTCAAGCAGTGACTCTTGATATGAACTCACTAATATTAGATATGCTACCTCCTACCTGATTCAGGTGCAGGAGACATTAATTAATAGTTCCTGTGCAGCAGAACAATTTGGTGACTGAGTGGATGAAGAGGCATACACAATGAGCTCCCACTGACCGTGGTATGGACTGAAAAAAGTATGGTCTGGATAGTCCTGGAGGCTTATTTCCTCTTCTTTTTTAGTGAAGTAGCTAGACATTGCTCAGTGAAAGTTCCCCATTTCAAATAAGGCCATTCTTTAAAGTTCAGGGAGCTCTTACTATTCCAAGGTCAACTAGGTGGTCCCTCCCTCCTCCACCTCTCCTAGGATAATGTAAAATGTCTCTAGGACAGTATCACATTTTAGTGCAGTACATCCAGTTGATCTTTGCCTATGTATGGCTCTCTGTTGGCTAATGAGGATAAATGGTACACATATTCTGTTACATTTCTGCTTGTATTATCTTGTTTTAATCTAATATGTGCTATTTTACATTTACAATGGGACACTATTTGTGTGTATATTCATATCTCTGTGCATGAAAGTTCTTGTGGAATTTACATTCTTGTGGGGTAAAAGACAATTAAAAGAAAAATAAGTAAAATATTTTGTACGTTTGCTAGTGATAAAGGCAAAGGAGGAAATTAGAGCAGTGAAAGGAGGTGAGATAAATATGAGTGTGTGTTTGTGTGGGGGGTGCAATAGTAGAGGGAATGGCCAAGAAAGACCTCACTGAAGCAGGACCAGGTGGGCAAACTGCAGAGAACCAAGAGGATGCCCATGGGGAGGGCAGGCATTCCAGGCATAGAGACCAGCCAGGGTGTTGAGGATCACAGAAGAATAAAGGTAAAGATTATACAGATGAGGTTCCCGAGTTAAAGATGGTCCCTTCTCTTTCCCACCCTAGGCTAAGACATTATGAACTTTTTCTAGGCCCAGAGGGACAGACACAGAGGGAATTTGACTATGAAAACAGAGGCAGAAATTGGAGATATGCTACTATGAATAGAGGAATGTATAGGGCTACCAGGAGCTGAAGGAGACAAGGAAGAATTCTCCCCTAGAGGATTCAGAGGAAGGATGGCACTGCAGATACTTTGATTTCTGACTTCTAGCCAAAAACTTTAAGAAAATAGCTACCAAGTTTGTGGTACTTTGTTATGACAGTCCTAGGAAACTAATACTAATTAATACTAAGGTTTGGTTAGATTATCTTCCAATTAGTACCTCCAGTTTCTTTCACATTTTCCTTCTTCCAAAATGCATTTTACCCAGGAGCCCCAGTAATCTTGGTTTGAGAATCCAGACTGGATCAAGATTTACCATTACATTTAGCAACAAACCCCCAAATCTTTGACATGGTATACAAAGCACTAGATTACCTGGTTCTCTTGAATTCAGTTCCAGGAATAGAGATTTTAGTCTGTTTCATTCAGTAATGTATCACCAGCACTTACAACAAGACCTGGCCACTTGGTACTTCCACAGTCTCCATCCTACATTACTACAGCTAGTTAATGACATGAATTCACTTTGGTCTTCTTTCAATTTATCAAACATCCCATACTTATTCCTGCTTAAGGATCTTTCACACACTACTCTACCTAATTTTTTGGCTAATTCCTACTGATTCTTAGTAGAAAGGTCTTGCCTAACTTGTCTGTCCTTCTTAGGTACCCTGATCTGATACATTTTCTTCTAGCATCTGGGGTATTTCATAATAATAAAACACATTTAAAAAAAAATATTTTTCTTTATCTAATTGTTTGGTGCTTGTTAAGAAATTTTCTCATTGTTTTGATAATTCTGTATTCCCAGGTTTTACTACTGCCTGGGATATACAACCCCAAACCAACCCAAACTCACTGCCCTCCACACAGATCTGACTCACAGCGACCCTTCCTTGGGTTTCTGAGGCAGTATCAAATGCCTTAGGCGCTATGCCACCAGAACCTCTGCAGTGCTGCGCTCCTATAGTACCAGCTACTCGGGAGGCTGAGGCTGGAAGATCGCTTGAGTCCAGGAGTTCTGGGCTGTAGTGCGCTATACCCATCACATATCCCCACTAAATTTGGCATCAATATGGTGACCGACCTCTTAGGAGC
>NW_006921754.1:727218-733553 GCF_000298275.1 Orycteropus afer afer | reverse complement strand
ACCAGGTTGCCTAAGGAGGGGTGAACTAGCCCAGATCAGAAACGGAGCTTGGGATACAGCATGCACTAAATTAACAATTTTAAATTAATTTAATCAATGACTGTAATGACTAGCCTGATGAAACATGATGGCCCCTTAAGCTTTGTAGAGCTCATCTGGCCAGACAAAAGGGGGATTGTCAAGTTAAACTGAAATCAGAGATAAAATTATAACTCAAGTTTAGCCAAAATTCAAACAATTTAAGTTGTCTTAATGCCATATATTATCAGAAGAGTAATACTTTTTTGGTATGCTTAAACTCTCTGGGGATAGTTTCCTAAATTTTTGACATAATTCCTTTCATTATTTATTAAGTTGTTTAGATATGCACACCATTTTATTTGCTATTCCAGTGTTATATTTCCTTTGAAATACATACTCTCCTAACCATGTTAAAACAAACATTTTGCTTAACATAATAAAATTTCACTAAATTTGATTAAATCAACCAAACCATCACATATTAAATTAAATGAGGATTTATATGTTATATTTATAGGTTAGATTTTAGTTAATATTTATTAAATAAAACTTATTTTCTAAACCCTTAGTAGGAATTCTTAACTTAAAAGCCAAAGCAAACCACTTTTTTCCAAAGTATGCTGAACTACAATATAGAAGAGTGTTTTTGACCTTACTTATCTAATTCCATTGTAAAGTCAGTAGCATTGTGCCTGGCACATACCGAATACTCAGTAAGTCTTTATTGAACATGTGTGTAAGTGAGCAATCATCTACTATGTAACTGGCATTATCCTGGTGGCTATAGGAGATACATCCAGGAGTTGGGTGCTATGTCTGCTCTCCTGGAGCAGAAGGGCTAACACTAGGACATGGCCAATAAGGGAACCATATACAAGGCATAATATAACCAAAAACTCAAAACGCAACTCTGGTACCATAATGCCTAAGGCATTGGACTGCTAACTAGAAGCTGGTGGTTCAAACCCACCAACCACTCCACAGAAAGAAGACTGGGCAATCTACTTGCATGGAGATACTGCCTCAGAACCCAAAGGAGAGGTCACTATCAGCTGGAACCAACTAGATGGCAGTGAGTTTAGGTACAATATAAAAGGCAAAAATGCCCAGGGTTTTAAGGAAGTGAAATATTAGATACGATTGAAAAATCAGAAAAGGTATGATTGTAGGAGATAATATTTAAAATCATGTTGAAGGATATACTCTTGAAAAGAGGAATTCAGGAATAATGACTTGAAGGAGAGAAAATACTATGCAACATGAGGAAATGCAAAGTGTTGAATTTTGCTGGAATACAGAGTTAGAGTCAGAGTAGAAGGTAATGAAGCTGGAGAGAGGCTGGAGGCATACTGTTTAAGGCTTTGGATTCTGGGATGAGGTATTTGTAAGTAACTCAACAGATAGTGAGGATTCATTGAAGGTTTTATGCAAAAAACCCTAATGAGAGCCTTGGTGGTACAATGGTTATGCACTTGGCTGCTGACTGAAAGGTTGGCCATTTGAACCCACTAGTCACTTGGTGGAAGAAAAGATTTGGTGATCTGCTCCTGTAATGATTACATCCTGGGAAATACTATGCGACAGTTCTACTCTTGTCACACGGGGTCACTATGAGTAGGGATTGACTAAGTGGCACACACCAACAACGAGAGCTGTAACTTAAGAAGAATTCCCTAGCAGGAATTCCCTAGCAGTACAGGAGACTGAGATTGATCAGTGAGCCTCTGCTGTGAGAGAGAGGCAGCAACATAGCCCTAATTCTAGAGGTAGCTTTGTGAACTTAGGAGCAAGAAAGTCAGAAAGGAGGCAAGACTTGGCCAAACAAATCTGTAGCCCACTTAACAAAAGGGATGGGATCATCCCTTAATGAAAGGGGTGGAGCTGCTGACAGCCATTTGATATTTGGCAGTTAGAATTGGAGTTTTGACACTGAGTCTTCTCTGAAAGCCTGAGAAAAGAAAAATAATTGAGCCTTGCATGACACAGAGTAATGTAACAGATAAAATTTTGATATATTAGCCTAATACCCTTTTACCAATTTTCTGCACTGGAATGCTAACAACAATAAAGAAATCAGATACATCCTCATACATTCATATTTTTGCTCTGTATTTTCTTCTTTCCCTTAATAAAGATAATCTCATGAAGTAACATTAGCTTATTTGTTAAAAACTTTATCAATACAGTGCTGACACTTATACTGAGCGTGGGTTACTTTTTATTTTTCTTTATCTCCATGACATTGACTCTCGTATAACATTTAAATTTGACCCATTCTGCTTAAGACTATTTGAGTCTATGTCACTTAGTTGGGTGGCATATCTTATATTTCCAAGATAACAAGTCAGTCCTCATTTGGTTAGTTTATTTCTAGACAACCCTAGAAAAACTTGTAAGCCCCAGGATGTTCAACTTCCACGGGACCAATTACCTTTAAATGACTATAGTCTGTCAGCCTTTATTGCCTTGGAAAACATCACTTGTATCCTAGAGAAGCCCGTTTTAATTCTACAGACATGCATCAATATTTAGCTTGGTCTAAACTTAGATGAAACATCTTATTACTGTCATACTTGCTCTTGTCACAGATGAACTACAATTTTTAAGTGGTTGTACCTGGTTTGATTTCTGATTGTGTTTAGCTAAATAACATGAAAGTGGTATCTTGTGATCCTTACACAAATTATATGTACCTTGAAAATTTAGGAAAGAATGAGAACAGGGACCCCAGTAAATAATAATATGAATCAATAGATGATAGGGACAAGAATGATGAGCTGTGCAGAGTATAACAGCTGTGCAGAACAAGGCTAAATGAAGTCTCTAAATATGACCAAACAAATCTATACTCCATTAAACAAAAAGGAAAGGCAGAGAAAACACATGTAGAAAATGAAGGGAAGATCGCATCAGAGATCAGATAAATAAATGATGTTTCAATACATATCTTAAAAGCTAGTAAGGGATGAAATGACTTCTAACATAAAATTCCAATTTATTAGTAGCTGAGTTATTCTTTGCCAACAAAAAGGTGGGGGAAGGGATGGAATAGAAAAAAAGGCAACAAATATAGGTATAGATGTCTAACAATGTCACTAAAATTTTCTTCATACTAATTTTAAACAAAATATTCATAATAGGAAAAAAAAATTAAAATTAAGCAAGTAATTTATTTTAGAATATTTGTTAAAAATGATGAAAAACATTATCAGAACTATATTAAGGAATATAAAAAGCAAACACTTAAAACATTTAAGTATATTTTGTAGCCAAAAAACAAAGTATTAAAAATAAATAAGACGCTTCCATATATATAACATGAAGGAAGAGCAGGACATGAAGGGAACTAAAGATTTTTTTTTTTTTCCTTTTTTTACAAAAGGAAGGAAGGGCTTCCTTTTCCTTCTGAAAATCACCAAATCAGAAACATAACGGATATCCAATGGTTAATTCAGAACTGTTCTCATAGCGAAGATGCACACACACACACACACATGCTACAATTTTGCACTTGTTCATTCCAATAGGTTAAGTAAAAGCTTCTACCTTTATGGATAAACGTTGTACAATTTGGCATTCAGATGTAGCTATCTGCCACATTCTATTCTAGAAATTGACTATGAAGTTTGTGGAAAGAAAGAAAATTATCCAAGTCAATTTGGGAAAACTTTGCACGAGACATGAAATTAATAGAATATTTTATTTAAAGCAATAAGATTTTTGAAAGAATATAGTGGACATATTTTTTTGCAGTAGCCCAAACTTTAAGGAAATTGGGCTCATATTGCCTTTTGTCTTTGTGTGTGTGTGTGTGTGCAATTTCATGTCTGAGGATGTGTGACAATTGAAAAGGGTATAAAGCTGTCACACACCTATTAAAAGAAAGCTATTTACGTAAAAAAGGTAGCTTTGTGAATTTTTTTAAACTACATGTTTTACTTCAGTAACAATTCATACTGATTAGATGTTGAGAGCAATTTTGATATTACAAGCCAAAACAGCACCAAGATTGATATCATTTGCCACTGGGTTGATCCCAATTCATGGCATCTCCATGTATGTTAGAGTATAACTGTGTCCCATAGGGTTTTAATGGCTAGGTTTGTGGAAATAAATCACCCTGCATTTCTTCTGAGGCACCTTTGAGAGAGGCACCAAACTCCAACCTTTGGGTTAGTAACCAAGCATATTAACTGCACCACCAGGGGCCAAATAAATAAATAAATAAAAAGTACAGTGATCAGGGAAATGTACAGACTGTATTTAAGAAATATTAACAAATGTACTAACGATACTTAACATTTTCAAAAGGGAAGATACTGTATTATTTTGATGAGAAAACAAAGGACACAAAAATCTATAAAAAATAAAACAATGTCCAGACAGATTAAACTATTATCTTAAAAAGCTGTAACATAACACTCAAGCATAGTATAAAAACTCAAACTCTAGAAAACCTTATCCAAATGCCTCATCTACTTCACTACCAGAGCTTCCTAAACATAGTACAGAAAACAATTTTCTGCCTCTATGTAGACATTCAATTCTTACACTATGAGTATTTATTTTTAAGTGTACTGATTATAACAGCATCAGTTAGCATTTTCTGTCTAATAAACTGCTCTAAAAACTAATAGTTCAATGAAAAAGAAATAAGGATACCAATACCATTTATAATAGCTTCCAAAAAAAAAAAAAACATTCTTGGGATTAAATCTTACCAGGGACACAAAAGACCTATACAAAGAAAACTACAAAAGACTACTTTAAGAAACCATAAGAGGAATTCTAGGGCAAGATTGCGGACTAGGCAGAAAGACTGCACAGACCCTCTCCAACAAAGAAAAGGGAAACCAATCAACACAGACACAGAAGATAATCTTGGACCCCTGAGCCTTAACGGGAAGAATATAGAAGTGGACTAAGCCCCAACTAGCAGAAGAATTTGCATGAAAATACCAAAAAAGGAGACATACGGAGCTGTGGTCTGGCAGTGTTCCTGAGCAATCCTGATGGCACAAACAGCTTGGAGATTCCCGAGTGGTGGTAGGACCTAAGAATTAACCTAAAAAGCACCCTTCTAGCCAGGGACTGCATGGAGGACTGTGCAAGGTGGCTGGGGAACAAACAGAGGTGAAGAGAAAGGTGGCCTGAACTGTGGACTTTTGCCTGTCAGGAGGTGCCGCCATTTTGAAGGTTGAAAAAGAGGCTTGACTATTTTGGATATTTAAAGAGACAGTGTGCTCGCAGATTCCTGGGCCTTAAGAACACATTCTGCTTTCCAGCAACCCCAAGGACACTTGAGACCTGCAAGACCGAAAAGGTATGATGTTCCTCTTGTTACTCTCATATCCTACACCCACTTGGTGATCGGAGGTGTGGCCACCCCCCACTCCCACCTACCTTCTGGGCCCACAGGAACTCCATCACTCAGATGGAGCCTGGGTGCCCTGCCCTGTCCTCCACTGATTTTTTTTCCCTTTTTATTTTTCTCTTTTTCACTTTCTTTTTTCTGGTAATTAGTTTGCTTATATTTGTCTATTTTAAAACAACTAATATTATTAATACCTTTGACCTTTTTATTATTATTCTTAATCTTCCCCTACCAGGTCCTAGTTTTCAGCATTTTTTCTTTTCCCTGTGCCTGGTTGAAATTTTTTAATTTAATTTAATTTATTTTATCCCCCTTTTCTCCTGTGATTAACCCTGTTCCTTGCTTTTCTTTTTGCATTTTTCCCACTTTTTTTTCTTCATTTATAATTCTCCTTCCCTACTTTTTTTTCTTAGGGCCCTATCCCCTGATATTGCAGGTTTTCTTGTTTTTTTTCTCTTTTTTTTCCCTTTTCTCTGTTTTTGGTTACTGCTCCTGTGTGATTACATAGTGTGTTCTTCATCTATGGACTTTTAGTTTTTTGATGGTTATTCAATTGTAATTTGTGTCTAACTGAGTGGGAGACAACAACACTTCCCATTAAGACACAACTACACCCACACCTTCTGCAACTTCACTTACTGAGCGGGAGCCACTATCTCCTTCTCCACCAACAGGCCAACAATAAAAAGCCACCAAGAAGAGCCTGAATCACCCTTGGCTGCTCTTCACAAGCAGTTAACAGAGATCTAAATACAACAATGCCATGATGCCTCGGAAACAACAGACCATCACATCTGACACAAAGAAGCAGGATAAAGTGGTAGAAACAAGGGAGCAGGATACACATGCAGAACACATCCCTGAGGAAGAAGCAGCATTGGAACTCTCTGATAAGGAATTCAAAAGAATTATCTTTAGGTATCTTCAAAGGATTGAGAGA
>NW_006921754.1:718787-723898 GCF_000298275.1 Orycteropus afer afer | reverse complement strand
CAATACCGTTTTCAATAGCTACCAAAAAATAAAGTACTTGGGAATAAATCTTACCAGGGACACAATAGACCTCTAGAAAGAAAACTATAAAAAACTACTTCAAGAAACCATAAGGGATCTACATAAATGGAAGAACATCCCATGCTTGTGGATAGGAAGATTGAACATTGTGAAAATGTCAATTCTACCCAAAGCAATCTATACATTCAACCCAATCCCAATCCAGATCCCATCAACATTCTTTAGGGATATGGAAAAACTGATCACTAACTTCATATGGAAAGGAAAGAGACCTCAGATAAGCAAAACACTGTTGAAGAAGAAGAATAAAGTAGGATGTCTCACATTCCTGGATCTAAAACCTACTATACAGCCACAGTGGTCCAAACTGCTTGGTATTGGTAAAATGACAGACACAGAGACCAATAGAATAGAACTGACAACCCAGAAATAGACCCATCGACCTATGATCAATTGGTCTTTGACAAAGAGCCAAAATCCATTAAATATGGAAGAGATCATCTGTTTAACAAATGGTGCTGGCAAAAATGGATACCCATTTGCAGAAAAGTGAAACAAAATCTGTACCTCACACCACAGACAAAAATTAACTCCAGATGGATCCAAGACTTAAATGTGAAATGTAAAACTATAAAGTTCCTCAAGAAAAACCTAGGCGCAAATTCAGGGGCCCTAATATGTGGCATAAATAGACTATCAAGCATAATACAAAATGCACAAACAGCAGAAGATAAACTAGATGAACAGGACTTTCTAAAAATTAAATTTTTATGTGCTTCCAAAGACTTCTCCAAAAGAGTCAAAAGAGAATCTACAGATTGGGAAATAAATATTTGGCAATGATATATCTGACAAGGGACTTATCTCTAGAATTTATAGAACACTCCAACACCTCAACAACAAAAACACAAATAATCCAATTATAAAATGGGCAGAAGATATGAATAAACACTTCACCAAAGAGGATATTCAGGCAGCTAACAAACATATGAAGAAATGCTCACAATCATTAGCCATTAGAGAGATGCAAATCAAAACAACGATGAGATACCATCTTGCCTCAGCACTAGTAGCAAAGTTCAACAAGACACAAAATAACAAATTCTGGCAAGGATGCGGAGAGATCTGGACTCTCATACACTGCTTGTGGAACTGTCAAATGATACAACCACTGTGGAAAGCAGTATGATGATACCTTAAAAAGTTGGAATTAGAAATACCAGTTGACCCAGCCATTCCTTTACTAGGTATATATTCTAAGGAAGTGAGAGCCAGGACAAGAGCAGATATATACACACCCATGTTCATTGCAGCAGTATTAACAAGAGCCGAAAGATGGAAACAACCTAGCTGCCCATCAAAAGAAGAATGGATAATCAAACTATGGTACGTGCATACAATGGAATATTATGGAACCCTAAAGAATAATGTAAAATCTGCAAAACACTACATAACATGGATGAACTTGGAGGATATTATGCTGAGTGAAATAAGTCAATCACAAAACAACAAATATTGTATTAGTCCATTATTGTAAAAAGTCAAAGAAAA
This sequence comes from Orycteropus afer afer, assembly GCF_000298275.1. Classification (NCBI taxonomy): domain Eukaryota; kingdom Metazoa; phylum Chordata; class Mammalia; order Tubulidentata; family Orycteropodidae; genus Orycteropus; species Orycteropus afer. The sequence goes on along the minus strand of NW_006921754.1, from coordinate 722,326 downwards.
GTTTATATATGGAAGGAAATTTTCTTTGTTGGTTACCAGGGGTGGAAGTGGAGGGGAGGGAACACTGTTAGATAGGTAGAGACAAGTACTGATTTGGGTGAAGAGCAGGGCAATGTACCAAATCAACATGGTGGCATTGAGGAAGAGGAAGACAGAGAGAGGTGCATGGTAGGTACAGATAACAAAGATGGACCCTTTTACACATATAGTATTGCGCCGTCAGTGAAGCCAAACATTGATGGGTGGGTAGATGGTTGGACAGGTTGAACCGTTATGTATGTCTATGTAGGGGGTAATATGCCCAGGATCATGTATAGGGTTGGCAGACAATGTTTCTACAAGTATATTGGTATGTTCTGTAAGAATTCCCAGGTATATAGTAGAGCTGACAAGGGACAAGTTTGTAGTCACTGCTTGGCCACAGCCAGCTACCTAGAGGGAGCAAGTAGTTGGACCTGTCTGCTTAGGACCACAGTTGCAGCAGACATCAAGCTCCATTGGTATAACATACTACACAAAAACATTGTTCCACATCCTGCTTTGGGGAGTAGCAACAGGGATCTTAAAAGCTTGCAAGTGGCCATCTAGATGCAACGATGTATCTCTCTTAGTCCAGAACAAAGAAGAATGAAGAAAACCAAAACTCATGGAAACAATTAGTCTGAGTGACTGGTACACCATGAGATTCTCAGCCTATACAACTATGAGACCAGAAGAACTGGATGGTGCCTTGCTACCACTGTCAACAAGTTGGAGGGGGATCTATGTTGGAGATCCTGGACAGAGTGGGAGAACAATGTGAAATAAAACTCAAAATCATTAAAAAAGGGGGGGGGCAGTTTTACTGGTCTGATAGAGCCTGATGGAACCACTGAGACTATACCCCCTAGCTGCCCTTCAGGTCTGGAACTGAACCCACTCCCTTTGCTTCCAGTCAAACAAAAGACAGGCACATGTCTGTCATGAACACTTACATTAGGTAGATACACTCCTTGGAGAGATTAATCATGGGAGAATAGAAGGGCTGTGTATGCACAGGGAGATAGTTTGGGGGTCAGGAGTGCATGGAGGGAAGGACACAGAGAAGAGGGAACTATGGGGAGGAAGTGGGAGGGGGCAGTTGAATTGTGGGAAATTGCAGTCAATGTCATGAGACAAAGTGGGTGTGAGCTGCTGTATGGAAAGAGAATTTGATCTGTAAACTTTCACCAAATCACCATAAAAATTAAAAAAAAAAATCCTGATATCTTAAACAATTCTCATTAATTTATTTGTAAATCAGTAGGTTGTCTGTTCCGACTGGTTAATCTCAATTCCTTAAGATATTGGCTAGACTCGCATATGTCTAGGAATTTTGCAGGAACATGGGAGTGTAGGGAAAGTGGGAGTATAGAAATATGAAGTCTCTCTCTCTCCATGTGACCTGCCATTATTCAGCAGGCTAGTCTGGACATCTTCACATTGTAGCAGAAGGGATACCAGCAGGAAATAAGCAAGTCTCAATCTGTGTGCAGTTTTCAAGGCTCTACTTATATCAAGTTGGTCAAGGCAACTTAGGCAGCCATGCTGAGATTCAATGGGTAGAGAAAGTCTCCACTTCTTGATAGAAAGGCATAACGTCACATTGCAAAAACACATGCATATGGGGTTGGAAACAATGATTGTAGCTATCTATTTTTGCAAACAATCTATCACACTAAGCAACCAGATTATTGTCATAATATGATATTAAATTTTTCACTACATAAAATCATTACACAATAAAGACAGAAATCTGCTATGATTAGCAAGTTGTGTGATTTTTAGTTTTCACAATGTCATCCTAAGATTTGCTATTTTTAATATCAGTTTATATTTATTGAATGCTTAATATGTGCTAAGTTTCTCACAATAAACTGAAAAGCATGGTAATTACTGTACCCATTTTACATATGAGTGCACTGAATTTTAAAACTATATAAGCATGCTTAAGGCAACGATGTATTGCATTGGGCAAATCTGCCGCAAAAGACCTCCTTAAAGTGTTAAAAACCAATGATGCCACTTTTAGGACTAAGGTATGCCTGATCCAAGCCATGGTATTTTCAAATGCCTCATATGCATGTGAAACCTGGATAAGGAATAAAGTGAAGAACTGATGCATGTGAATTGTTGTGCATGAATATTGAATATATCACGGACTGCCATAAGAATGAACAAAAATCTGTCATGGAAGAAGTAAAGCCAGAAGGCTCCTTAGAAGTGAGGATGGCGAAACTTTGTCTCACACATATTGGACATGTTATCAGGAGGGACCAGTCCCTGGAGAAGGACATCAAACTTAGTAAAGTCAGGGTCAATATAAAAGAAGAGGTCCTAGACTTTTAATGAGATGGATTGACACTATGAATAGGACAATGGGTTGAAACACTGTAACAATTGTGATGATGGCGCAGGACTAGGCAGTGTTTCATTTTATTTTACATAGGGTTGCTATGAGTAGGAATTGACTGCACAGCAACAAACAACAACAACAAAGGTTATGAAGGGGTCCTGATGGCACAGTGGTTAAGTGCCCTATTGCAAACCCACCAGGCACTCTATGGGAGAAATATTTACAGCCTTGGACACCCTAGGGGACAGTTCTACTCTGTCCTACATAGGGTCTCTATGACTTGGAATTAAGCGGAAGGCAATGGGTTTAAGATAACACAGTTAGTAATTGGAAGAGATAAGCTATGAAATCAGGCTTTCTGGCCTTATGCTCATGGTTTAATCAATGCACCTCTCTAACCTACTATCACTCTCATCATTCCACTTCTGATATTCTTTACTGTAATTACCTTTTTTCCATTTAAATATTATTTTACTATCCACTGGTGTGAAGGGCTAGTGATCTTGAATTGGGGCATTTACAGTGGTTAGACAAGTCATATTTACTTGTGTTTTATTGATTATGTGAAGGGATTTGACTATGTGGATCATAACAAATTATAGATAACACTGCAAAATATGGCAATTCCAGAACACTTAATTGTGCTCATAAGGAACCTGTACATACACCAAGATGCTATTGTTCAAACAGAACAAAGGGATACTGCAAGGTTTAAAATCAGGAAATGTGTGAGTCAGGGTTGTATCTTTTCATTATACTTACTCAACCTGTTTGCTGAGTAAATCATTGGAGAAGTTGGATTATAGGAAGAAGAATGCAGCATCAGGATTGGAATAAATATCATTAACAACCTGTGATAAGCAGATGACACAATTTCTTGCTGAAAGTGAAGATGACTTGAAGCACTTACTGATAAAGATCAAAGGTTATAGTGTTCAGTATGGATTACACCTCAACATAAAGAAAACAAAAGTCCTCACAACTGGACCAATAAGCAACATCATAATAAATGGAGAAAAGATTGAAGTTGTAAGGTATTTCATTTTACTTGGGTCCACACAATCAACACCCATGGAAGCAGCAGTCAAGAAATCAGATGTGGTATGTTGTTGTCTGTTGTTGTTATGTGCTGTCGAGTCGGATCTGACTCATAGCGACCCCTCCT
>NW_006921754.1:686388-718687 GCF_000298275.1 Orycteropus afer afer | reverse complement strand
TCACTATGGAAGTAGATTACCCCATCTTCCTTCTGAGGAGTGGCTGGTGGGTTTGAACCACCAGCCTTTTGGTTAGCAGTCAAGTGCCTTAGGCACTATGCTACCAGAGCTCCCGGATATGGTATAGCACTGGGCAAATCTGTTGCTACAGATTTCTTTATAATATTAAAGAGCAAAGCTGTCACTTTGAAGACTAAGGTGAACCTAACCCACGCCTTGGTATTTTCAATCACCTCATATGCAAGTGATAGCTGGACAATAAATAAAGAAGACTGAAGAAGAGTTGATGTCTTTGGATTGCTGTGTTGGTAAAGAATCCTGAAAATACCATGGACTGTCAGAAGAACTAACAAATCTGTCCTGGAGGAAGGGCAGCCAGAATCCTCTTTAAAGGTGAGAATGGCCAGACTTTATCTCATATGGTTTGATGTTTACTTTATCTCATCTACTTTGTCATGTTGTCAGAAGGATCCATTCCCTAGAGAAGAATATCATGCTTGGTAAAGCAGAGAATCAGTGACAAAGGTGAAGCCCCTCAGTGGGATGGATTGACACCATGGCTCCAACAATGGGCTCAAGTATGGCAAGTATTATGAGGATAACACAGGATCTGGCAGTGTTTTGTTCTGTTGTACATAAGGTCGTTATGACAATAGTCAAGTAATAGAGTGGGGAGATTCTTAGATCATCGTAATTTTTCCCCTTTTTTCAAAGAAGACATGAATAGGTTTACACATTATCTTTAAAAGCATGCAGTGCTTCACTCTCAGGGACCCTTAGGAATGAGGAAGCGACCTCAGGCAGCCAGCCCTGAGTCTAAGTAGTTTTTGGTTTCTATGCAAAAATGTTGGAATAAAACAAATGCTTTTTTATTTATTTAAAAATATATACTTAGTTGTTAGGTGCCATCCAGTTGTGTCTGACTCACAGCGACCGCATAAGCAACAGAACGAAACACTGCCCAGTTCTATGCCAGCCTCATGGTCCTTGCTATGCCTGAGCCCATTGTTGTAGCCACTGTGCCAATCTTTCTTGTTGAGGGTCTTCCCCTTTTCACTGACGTTCCATTTTACCAAATATGAGATCCTTCTCCAGAGAATGGTCCCTTCTGACAACATGACCAAAGTAGGTAAGACCAAGTCTGGACATTCTTGCTTCCAAGGAGCATTCTGGCTGCACATCTTCCAGGACAGATTTATTAGTTCTTTTAACAGTCCATGGTACTTTCAATATTCTTCACCCACACAACTCAAAAGCATCAACTCTTCTTCAGTCTTCCTTATTCATTGTCCAGCTTTCACATGCATATGAGACGACGGAAAATACCATGGCTTGGGTTAGGCATACCTTAGTATTCAAGGAGATATCTTTGCTCCTCAGCACTTGAAAGAGGTCTTTTGCAGCAGATTTTCCCAATGCAATACATTGTCTGATGTCTTGACTGCTGCTTCCATTGGTGTTGATTGCACAACCAAGTAATTTGAAGTCTTTGACAATTTCAATCTTTTCTCTATTTATTGTGATACTGTTTATTGGTCTAGTTATGAGGATTTTTGTTTTCTTTATATTGAGGTGTAATCCATACTGCAGACTGTAGTCTTCATCAGTAAGTGCTACAAGTCATCCTCACTTTCAGCAAGCAAAGTTGTGTCATCTTCGTATCACAGGTTGTAAATGATTCTTCCTCCAATCCTGATGCCATAGTCTTCTTCATATAGTCCAGCTCCTCAGATTATTTGCTCAGCATACAGACTGAATAAGTATGGTGAAAGGATACAATTCCTGATTTTTAACCATGCAGTATCTCCTTGTTCTGTCTGAGTGACAGATCTTGGTTTATTTACAGGTTCCTCCTAAGTACAATTAAGTGTTCTGGAATTCCCATTCTTCTCATTGTTATCCATAATTTGATATGATCCACACAATTGAATGGCTTTGCATAGTCAATAGCACACAAGTAAACATCTTTCTGGTATTCTTTGCTTTCAGCCAAGAGCCATTTGATATCAGCAATGATATCTCTCATTCCATGCCTTCTTCTGAATCCAGCTTGCATGTCTAGAAGTTCTGTTAATATACTGCTACAACCATTTTTGAATTATCTTCTTATGTTGCTGTATCTAGGGTAATGAATAAATAGAAGAAAAGGCAAAAGCTTACAGAAACTGAGATAATGTACCAAATATGGTAGTTTTCAGTATGAACATATGAACGCATATATAGGAGCTCTGGTGGTGTAGTGTCTGATACATTTGACTGCTAACCAGAAGGCTGGGAGTTCAAACCCTCCAGCTGGTCTTCAAAAGGAAGATTGAGCAATCTACTTCCATAGTGATACCACCTCAGGAACCCAAGCAGGGGTCGCTGTGAGTCAGACCTGACTCGACGACAATGAGTTTATTATATGCATAGATATGTATGTATGTATATATATATTAGACATTAGCTTTGGCCCCATGGTAGAAAAAACACAATTCTTAGCCAGAATACATTTCACAAAGAATGGAAAATTAAACCTTATTTAAAATTTTCATTTTTTAAAATTGCCAGCATTTACTCAGTGACTGCAGACAGAAGATATTTAATAAATTCTAATTTAATGATTTAGTGGATGTGATGAAAAATCGAATGAGACAAGAAATTCAGTCCACCACTTAGGTCAGTTTGCTGATAGTACTCTTCAGGACTTTGCTAATTATATTGAGCTTTATATTGACTACACTTACCACCAGAAACACTGACTGAGCTCACCTCAAATGCCTTCAGGTTTCAAGGTTCTCAGGAAAACCTGCCAATGGTTGCAAAACACAACTGCAAACTAAGTTAATTGGAACCTGCTACTGGTCTACTGCAGGTGCATAGTAAAAGCAGTTGCACAAGCATTTTGAAAATTGAGCATTTGAGGAACTTATTACAATGGAGTCATGGAAATTAGAGCTAAGAAAGATTTGATTGTGCTATGTAATTCATCCCTTGAGGATGGGTGTGTAATTGTCTTTTGCAGTCTATCTTTCCATTTATTTTCTTACATGAAGTTTGAATGACTCAAACAAAAGGGCTTCTAATACTTCCGTTGGGACAATATTATAAAAGACCTCATTATTAGGAAGTGTTTCCTGATATACATCCTGAATTTTTCTTTGCTTAATTTCATCCCATTAACCCCAATTACACCTCCCTGGGGCAACGATGAACAATTGCATCTTCTCCTCTGGAGTTGCCTCTTCAGAAATTCCTCTTTTCTTGCTGGCATGACATAATCTGGCTGTGCACCTCAGTTCTTTCACTCTGTGTTCCTAAACTGACAGTGGCCTTCTAATCCTGTTTACTTCCTTTCTTTGAATGCCCACTAATCTCTAGGAATTTTAATTCTTGCTATAAATTCTCAAATGCTTTATGCCCTTTGTGGTCCATGCATGTGAACTCTGATCACATAATAAGCCATTTTTTTTTTTTTCCTCCAGGTTGAACTGATAAGAAGGGTGGAAAAAAATCTTAGTGTAAAATGGCATGCATAACAAATTAAACTGACAGAAATCACATTCTTGCTAGGATTTTCACTTTGCTGAATACAATTCTGTGCTAAAGGGATTATTTTAGGAGGTTTTTGTCTGCAGTACTGTTATTGTACTGGTTGATTTATAATCATAGTGTGCCATTTAGCAAAGCTGTATCCTTCATTCAGAGAGAGATTTTGCTGTACAGACAAGGTGACATGAAACACTTGTCCTTCTAAAAGAGGATTAGAGACTTTTACATTTTAAAGCCCTTTTTGGTACAATCACTAACATGAAGCCAGTTTCCAATTTCATATAAGAAAGATCTCTAAGGAGATATCCAGCTCAATTAACTGAGAAATGACAATTGAGACAGAATTTAACACTAATCGAGTATGACTTACTGTAAAGACCCTAACCTCACCTGACCTCCTCAGTGCAAAGTAGCTAAAAAAGTAAGTGCTTAAAAATTATGTTTGAATAAGGGCATTAAGAGCCAACAGGACAAGAAAGAGAGGGAACAATGTCCCAAGGTTTAGATATATTCTTGTTCATTTTGTTGATTTTTCATCTATGAGGTAATGGAAATAGTTTCAGTAAATTGATCAGAATCCATTTCATAAGCATAATTTCATAAGTAAAACTTACTTCATAAATAGAATTCATTTCTAACCAAAGCTCTGCCACTTAATCATTAAAAAGGGACCAGATAACTGTGAGACTGTTTTCCTATAAAACTGGCCCATAATTATGAACTCCCAAATGCCCAAGATACATAGGTATGCATACACATGTATGTGTGTGCACACGCACATTATATAAATATTCTTAATATTTTATTAAGAATATATAAATATAAATATATATAAATATACAAATATTCTCAACAAAAAAAATTTATCATGGAAGAAATACCAAGGAGGATGTGGGAGAGAAAAATAAAGAGGACAACAAAGGAAAAACTAAAGAATATAAAAGAAGAAGCATTGGGATGAAGAGAAGTAAATATTTTTTTTTCCCATTCCTTCCCACTTTTAATTTAAAGTCTGTGGTATGTTTTATGGAATTGCAGAATCAAGAGCATTGAATGGATATGAAGTGTAAGGGAAAAGTATTTAAAATATTAAGATTTAAAAATTCTTTGGGGGAATGCCTGAGGTTAATTTGGGTGCTCTCCCAGGAGCAATATCTAGGCTTTCCCTTCTATATCACCCCCTTCTGTAATTAGAAGAATCGGATGGAAATGAGGATGTGGACCATGTAGTGGGGTTGTGACCGCCAGTCTTTTTTAATTGTTTGAAAAATGTGAGCTTTATAGCAAAGTTATAAAACATTTTCTAAAGCAATAACATTTTGTGAAATATAGATAGCTCTGTATATATGCCCATAAAGTCAGATTTAAATTTCCATTTATTGACATATTCGTTTACCCCTAAGGATTTGAGTATACCTGTGTCAGGCCTGCTGAAGTGCCCCTTGGTATATAGGTTCTATTAAGGAATTAATTTTCCCATATCTATCCTATTTTTCAAGTGATATCTCTAAGTCATACCATGTGTGCCAAAAACACACATTTATGTTCCTACCAAGTTTCCAAATATTTCTTGTGTTTAGGTCAGCTGTTGAAACAATTATGTAAGCTCTTGTCTATCCAGAAACCATAAATATTAGTTCCTAATTTTTTAAACCTTACTATCTTTTGGATCACTCTGTAAAACTGCACCGAACACTTACTATGTATAGAACAGAGACTTGGTTGAGTGAAAGTAACAATGAAATAAAAGACAAGGCTTTTGGGGAATTAGATATGGTCACAGGGATAAAATGCAAACACAGAGACACTACCATTTAGAAGGCAATATAATAAAGAGAAAAAAAAAACATTCAGAATGGTACACTTACATAGCAGGTGTATATAATTTTAACTCAGCACCTATTTGTTAAGTATCTGCTATGTGTTGGTTACTGTGAGGTTCTATATTCACTCCCTGATTCATTGATCTATTACCATCCATCCAACCATCCATGCAAACTTTTATTAAATGCCTAATGTGTACTTTTTACTGGGTGCTATGGGTAAAAAATGGTGAGGAACACTTAAAATACCATAGACTGCCAGAAAGAATGAACAATTCTGTCCTGGAAGAAGTGCAGTCAGACTGCTCCTTAGAAATGATAACAGCCAGACTTCTCACCTACTTTCATATTGTTGTCAGAAGGGACCAGTCCCTGGAGAAGCATATCATGCTTAGTAAAGTGGACAGTCTTGGAGAAAGGGGAAGACTCTCAATGAGATGGATTGACACAATGGCTGCAGTGATGGGGTGAAGCACAGCAAGGATTGTGAGGATGGCACAGGACTGGGAAGTATTTTTTTCTGTTGTTCACAGGGTTGCTGTGAGTTGGAATTGACTTGGCAGCACCTAACAACAACATGGATATGATAAATAAGATGTTCTTATAAATGATAATTTTTTTTTGGGGGGGCAGCTCTGGAAGCATAGTGCCTAAGGCACTTGACTGATAACCAGAAGGCTAGAAGTTCAAACCCACCAGACACTCCTTGGAAGGAAGGTTGGGCAATCTACTTCCATGGTAATACTGACTCAGAAACCCGAGAAGGGGTCGCTATGAGTCAGGTTCTACTCGACAGCACATAACAACAACAAAAACAACAAAAAATAAATGATAAATAAGATGTTCCTATACTCAAGAAACTCCTATTGTACTACAGGGTACAGATAGGTGTAGATTTTACCTCACAATAGTGTGATAATACTGAATACACAGAGTTATGATAAAGCCAAGGATGGATGGAGCCTAATTGTACCAGAGGCTTCAGGGACATTACGGAGGAGTTGTTGAGTTGATGGCTGAAAGAAAAATGAAATTCTTAAGAGCAAAGAATAAAAAACATTTAATGTTTATTATTTGACAGACAATGTACTGCATGTTTTATGTATATTATTTCAAAGCCTTGACATATCCTGCAAAGTAGTGTTTTCTACCCAGCAAGGGAGGGTGCTGACAAATTCAGGGCTAATTAGTGGCAGAGTTCCTGGTCCAAACTAAAATTCAAGTGATTTCCAAACTCATGCTATTTCTGTTACCCATATGTCCACAAAGGAAAGGAGCAGAGGAAGTGACAGTCACACAGAAAGAAGGGCAAGTGAAAAGGTAAACCAAACTCAGCCTACTGCCATTGAGTCTATTCTGACTCATACTGACTCAACAGGACACAGTACAACTGCCCTATAGGGTTTCCATCTCTATGGAAGCAGACTGCTTCATAGTTCTCCTGCAGAATGGCTGGTGGGCTTGAACTGCGAACTTTTGGTTAGTAGCCAGATACTTTAACTACTAAGCCAGCTGGGCTCCAAGTGAAAAGATAAGAAGCATAAAATTGCCTGTCATTCTGCAAATACCTTAGTATGTTGTAGGTGATGAATGTGAAATGGTGCCCAGATTATGAAAAATCAGATTTGCTAGACAAAACAAATTAGATTTTATCATGTGGAATATGGATCTATTTTTTTTTAAAAAATAGGCAGAAAACTAGATCCTGAGTTAACTATGGCAGCAATCTGGAGCTTGCATTGTAACTGTGAAAGCATTTGGGAAGCAATCCAATATACCAGAGGTACAAGGATAAACACAGCATAGATCTCATCATAAAGGCTCTTAGAACCCAAAGGGGGACAAGACAAGGACCTTGTCCGAGGATATAAAGTAAATAGCATATATCTCAAATGTTCTTTTTCATCCAGAATAAATTAATGAATTTCTTATTGTTCAATAAGAATAACAGCCCCAAATATGGCCCAGAACCTGTGAACATGTTTTATTGCTTGTCAAAGTAGACTTTGCTGATAGGATCAAGGACATGGATTTTGAGATGAGGAGATTATCCTGGATTATCCTGGTAGATCCAATATGACTCATGATCCCATAAAAGCAAACAACCTTTTCCAGCTGGACTCAGAAAGATGTAATATGAAAAAACTGGACCAACTGTTACTGGCTTTGAGGAAGGAAGAAGTAGGCCACGAGTGAACTGAGAGAAGCAGTGGTCTCTGGAAAGCAGGAAGTCCATCAGCTGACAGCCAGCAAGGAAACTGGGGCCTCAGTCATACAACAGTAAGGAAATAAATTATGCCAATAGCCTGAAGGAGCAAAGAACAAATTCTGCCCTCAAGCCTCCAGAAAATAATGCAGCTCTGCTAACACTGTAATTTCAGCCTGGTGAGTCCCGCATTGGATTTCTGACCTAGAGAAATGCCCTACAGTAAATTTTCATTATTTTAAAATACTAAATTTATGGTAATTTGTTATAGCAGCAAAAGAAAACCAATACACTCATACCTTTTTTTTTTTTTTTAAGAAAAGTTAATGTCAGACCAGGGGTTAACAGAAATTCTAGTTGTCAATTTTGCTACATTAGCTTTGTTTTTCTGGGAAACAGAAAATGGTAAAAAGAAAAGATTTAATAAATATATCCATAGAGTGCAAGTAAACCAAATGCAAAAATTAGAGAAACTCAGAAATAAGGACACAAGACTCCAATGTCTTTATCATCTTCGAATAGCATGAGACCTGAGATTATGTTTTATTTTGGAATCTGTATCTTTATACTTTCTCCTTTGTTTGCTTATTGTTTTATACCTGTTTATTTCCCAAAAGTAATTGGAACTGACACCTTGATTATGTAAATGGTCATTGTGATCAATCACCTTTGCAGGAAGCTGGGGAAATGGAATTCCGTTGTGTACTCAGAAGCATGTGGGGCCAAGTAGGTGATGGCAGCTACCAAAGGAGGAAAAAGCAGCTGCATTCTTGGGGCCTGGGTAAAGAAAGTGAAGAGAACATGGGATCTACTCTAGCTATAATAAGGGTGCCAATAAGTATTACCTGCAGAAAGACTCATGTTTCTGTGTGTTTCGTTCATTCATTCATGTATTCAAGAAATGAATAGCTCTAAATGTTAGTTGCTGGTTCTCCCCTTACAGACCTCCTAGTCTAATAGGCATGGGTAGAACTATAAGCAAACAGCAGCTATAGAAAATGTGAGATATGTTTCTACAGGGTTGCTCACACAGCAGCTCAAAAGTGCATGTCCACGAGTTGTATACTATTGGTCTGCAAGGATACATGTACAGAGAGTGTTTAGAAAGTTACTTATAGCAGTTTGTCAGAATGATTCTGTGTCTGCTGAACTAATACTAAGGAGCTCATGAAGTGCTGTGGGTAAAGCATATGGCTGTTAACTAAAAGATCTGTGGTTCAAACCAACCAGCCATTCCATGGGAAAAAGATGAGGCATTCTGCTTCCATAAAGATGTACAGCCATGGAATCCTTATGATAGGGCAGCTCTACTCTGTTCAGGATGGTCACTGGAATCAGAATCAACTCAGTGGCAGTGGGTTTAGTGGAACTAATACTAAATAACAGTGGGTTTATATTTACATTCTTTAAAATTTCACTTTCATAATAATAAGAAAACCACAGATAGATGAAAAGCACTGGTGTAACATTTAAGATAAGTGCCTGAACTAGACTGGCTGAGAATGGGGTTCTTGCCCTAACTCTAGCTTTGTCCTGAAATTTTTAGCTTTATTTTCTAAAGACAATGTTATAGCAAAAATGAGAAATTTTTTTTAAAGAAGCAGATGCCATTCCTCTGTTTGCACTTAGGACACCCCCCCCCACACACACACACACACTACCTTTTTCCCTTGGTCCAGTTCTTTGATAAAATTTTCATATAACAAAAAAATTATGCAAGTATTCATCCCATCAGTTAGAGAGTTAAAAATAATTCCTAACTATTTAAACAACCCCCACACAATGGCTGAACACATTTTCCTCTTAGCCCTCTGCATCGGGAGCTTGTGTTAATTTCCCTGGCACTTTCACAGCTCTGGCTTCAGCATGACTTCTCTCCTTCACACTAAGCTGTTCTCTGATAAGGTGCAGCTAGGGAAATTCATCGTTCTCTGGGCCAGTCAGGCTTTCACATCAGTTAAGTTAATTGACAGAAGGCTTAACATATTTCTTAATTATGGCTGCAAAGTCATTACTAAAAGAAGCCCACAAATCAAGGGAAAACAGTGTTTTCTGTGTTCTGATTAACTGGTTATGAAAATGGCTCAATGAAAATACAACCGTCAACCCAAAAGGATTCTAAAAAGGGACAAGGGTAGCCCCAGGAGAGTGTCTCCTAGAGACAAAAGGCCTGATGGCACTCAGAGATCATGAAACGTGTGTTTCCCACAGCACCTCACCTTACCAAGCATCTTTCTACCTTGGATGCCCTGGGTTTTCCACCAATCAATTGATTTTGTTTTTCAGTCATCAGTGGCTAATAATTACTGACCTATAAGTTTTACAGGGCGCTTAGAAAGAAAACTGGATAATATCTTTGAAATTGCATTGAAAATTTAATATTACAAATAGATTTAAGGTATTATTCATAGAGACATATGACCAGAGGTTTGCTAAATACAGCTACCAGGTATAATGCATATAGGGTAATTATTTTTCCTATTAATACTTTAGTTAGGAGCTCTGGTGGCATAGTGTCTAAGGCATCTGACTGCTAACCAGAAGGCTGGTGGTTCAAAACCACCAGCCACTCCTCAGAATGAAGATTGGGCAATCTACTTCTGTAGTGACACCGTCTCGGAAACCCAAGGAGGGGTCGCTATGAGTTGGATCTGACTCAAGGGCAATGAGTTAATACTTTAATTAGTCATTGTTTTCTTTGCTAAATCAGGTTGTTAGTATACCTTAAAGATTCATATAATTATGGATGTGAAAGTGACCTAAGGAGATGGTCTAGTTCAATTCTTTTCTCATTTTTTTGTAGAAGAATATTGAGATTCAATGAGATTACGTGACTTTCCCCAGGTCACTTGGTTTATTAACAGTAGAATCAAGACTAGAAGTGATCATATTTTTTGGCCTTAAAATTTTTTTGTGTGTAATTATCAATGTAATAAATGCTCATTAGAGAAAATTTTGGGTGCACTAAAAATATACAGCTAAATTAAAATCATGCACAATCTCTCAATTCAGAGATAATTGTAATAATTTCTTACCTTTTTTTGATATAATATAGACAAAAAATTTTCCTCTAAAACTGATATCTTATTATATAAACAGTTTTGTATCCTCTTCTTTCATTCAATGTTGATATGTCAAAACATTTTTTCTTTTTTGGTCATTTTAATGGCATACTTTTAATTACCAAATTAATATAAATTAATTAATGTCTGCATGTCCAATAAATTTGTTGTTGTTATGTGCTGTCAAGTCGGACCCAACTCATAGTGACCCCTCCTTGAGTTTCCGAGGCAGTATCACTATGGAAGTAGATTGCCCCATCTTCCTTCCGAGGAGTGGCTGGTGGGTTTGAACCACCAGCGTTCTGGTTAGCAGTCAAGTGCCTTAGGCACTCAGCTACTAGAGCTCCTGTCCAATAGATAGGCATGTCTTTGAACAATGGTGAAAGTAGTGATTGTTAGTTTTTTGGACTTCCTATTTTAAAAATAGTCTATTCTTTTCATTTTTCCATTTTCCTATTTTTCATCATATCATTCTCAGCGATTCATAAACGTTCTTTACATATTACATTAGTTCCCTTTTCCCTTACCTTCTTAAATAGAATACTGGAATATTTTAACATTAATCATGATGCAGTCATCATTATGCATTTCAACTCTTATCAAGGCTGTATCATGGGTTATGCAGCATGCCTAAGATCACATAGCTATAAGAGATGGAAATGCCATTGAAAAGCAGGCCTGTTATAGCAAAAGCTAGCTATTCTAACTATATTACATTGCTTTCCCTTATAGCCGAGATCGAGAAAATGATCTGACACTCAATGAGGCTAATACTTAAATTGTTGGAATCCTTGGGTGAAGCAAATTGTTAATGTACGTGGCTGCTAACTGCAAGGTAGGAGGTTCAGATCCACCCAAAGGCACGTTGGAAGAAAGGCCTAACAATTGACTTCCAACCACTCAGCCATTGAAAACCCTGAGGAACATGCAGTTTGCCATGACAAACATGGGTTTACCATGAGTCATTATCGATTCTATGGGATTTAAAAAAAAAAAAAATACTGTTTTGGCTACTTCATGCTGCTCTAACAGGTGGGTGGTTTTAACAAACAGCAGTTTATTCTCTCACTGTTTTGGAAGCTAGAAGTCCAAGTTCAAAGTGCCAGGCTCTTGAAGCTGGGTGAAAGCCCCTTGACTTTGGGCTTTAGCTCTGCCTCTTGCTCCTGGTCCATTGAAGCTAGAGGCGTTTCTTCATTCAGGCAGCTGCTGGCTGTTGAGGCTGACAAACCCAAATGAAAAGGCATGGTCCCAACATTACCAAACCACATAGCAGGCCATCGATTTAAGTCCACTAAAAGTCCCAAGATTGGCAGATCATGGCAGGCTGCTGAATGAAGGCTCGGCTACATGCAGGGTCCAAGCATATGCAAAAGCTGTAGACTGTTCCCAAAGTTTCTTCTTATATATGGGAAGCAAACCATGCTCCTAAAGCAGCTACTAAGCTTCACACGGCAGATTCCACCATGGAGTTGATTGCCAGTCTCATCATGGGGAGTACTACTACCAGCTTCCCATCCACCCAAAACCAGGCCCAGTCAAGTTGACATATAGCCATAACTACCACAAATACCCAAATTACTGGATAGCCAATGAAAATTTTAAAATTCACCCAGTTAACCATTCTGACATAAAGTAACTAGCAAATCAATATCCTGTATTTTTTTTTTTAACTTTTCATTCTGTTGCTTTTTAATGCCTAGAACTGAATATATCCGCATACTGCTCAATCTTGCAACTGTTGTTGAGGTGCCATTGAGTTGCCTCCAATTCACAGTGACCCTATGTACAACAGAACAAAATACTGTCTGGTCCTGCTCCATCCTCACAATATTTACAATGCTTGAGCCCATTGTTGCAACCATCATCTCAGTCCTTCTTGTTGAGGCCTTCACCTTTTCCACTGACCTTCTACTTTACCAAGCATGAATCCTTCTCAAGGGACCAGTACCTTCTGACAACATGACTGAAGTATATGAGATGAAGTCTGGCCATTCTCAGTTCTAAGAAGAATAGTGGCTTTACTTCCAAGACTTGTTTGTTTCTCTAGACATCTAACTTATTTGCACTATTCTTTGCCAACACCACAATTGAAAGGCATCAGTTCTTCTTCAGTCTTTTTTTATTCATTGTCTGTTCAACTATCACATGCATATGAGGCTACTGAAAATTCCATGGCTTAGGTTAGGCACACGTTAGTCTTCAAAGTGACATCTTTGCTCTTTAACACTTTAAAGAGGTCATTTATAGAAAATTTTCCCAGTGCAATAAGACATCTTACTTCTTTCCTTCTTCTTCTATATATATTTTTTTTAATTTTCATTGTGATTTGGGTGAAAGTTTACAGAACAAATTCATTTTCCATACAGAAATTTACATACACTTTGTCTCATGACATTGACTACAATTTCCCACAACGTAACAGCTTTCTTCCCACTTCCTTTCTATAGTTGTCTCTTCCGTGTGTCCTTCCCTCCTATGTGCTACTGCCACCCCCCACCCCAAGCAATCTTCCTGTACACACTTAGCCCTTCTATTCTCCCAAGATTGATCTCTCTAAGGAGTGTATCTATCTAACGTAAATGTTCAGCTCATATGCCTGTCTTTTATTTGGCTGGAAGCCACAGGAGTGAGTTCAATTCCAGACTTGAAGTGCAACTAGGAGCCATAGTCTCAGGGGTTTCAACAGGCTCTATCAGACCAGCAAACCTAGTCCTTTTTTTTTTTTTTTTCATGATTTTGAGTTTTGTTCCACATTGTTCTCCCACTCTATACAGGATCTCCTACACAGATCCTCCTTCAAGTGGTTGACAGTGGTAGCTGGGTACCATCTAGTTTTTCTAGTCTCATAGTCATATAGGCTGAGGATTGCATGGTGTGCCAGTCGCTTGGACTAATTGTTTCCATGAAGACGTCTAATTTCTTGACTGCTGCTTCCATGGATGCTGACTGTGGATCAAGTAAAATGAAATTCCTGACAACTTCAATCTTTTCTCTATTTATAGTGATGTTGCTTATTGGTCCAGTTATAAGGATTTTCATTTTCTTTATGTTGAGATGTAATCCATACTGAAGGCTGTAATCTTCCAACTGGCTTCCAACTTTACTTTTCTTTTTCATTTATGCCATACGATGTCTCAAGTTCAATGAACAAATTCATAACATATTTCTTCTTATTAACCAGGTAATCTCACAGAAATAGGACATTTGCATAAATTTGTACATTAAGGATTTGTCTGATCTTTGCTTAAATAGTGTCTAGATAAAGAATACATATGCATTGTCACAAGTCAATTCTGACTCATAGAGGTCCTATAGGACAGAAACCAACTGCCCCATAAGGTTACCAAAGCTGTAAATCTTTATGGTGGCAGAATGCCAGCCACATCTTTCTCCCACAGAGCAACTGGTGAGTTTGAACTGCCAACCTTTTGATTAGCAGCAAAGCGCTTTAATCACTGTGCAACAAGGATCCTTAAAGAATACATAGAAATACAATTAAGAAATAATAGTACAATCTAAATCCTTTATGGACACATAGGCATTTTCCTTATTTCAGTCTCTCTGATTGTTATAAATTTATTGTTTAGTAACAGATCTCAGTAAATGATTTTTAATATAATATTTAAAATATGTAAAATAACTTGAAAATTTCCAATGTTATCTTATGTTGTTTGTTTTGAAAAATAGACAATTTAAAAATTATTAAAATTTATTCAAAATATTTTCAGAATGTAAGAGGATTTTAGTAAGAATTATGATACCCATAAAATTTCCACTAATGGAAAATATCCTTAATGTGAAATTTATCTTTAAACAAAATTTAAGTCTCAGAGATTCTGTTAAATTAGATGATAAAATTTGAACATTTAAATTCTACCAGATGATAGACAAATGAAATGCCTCTAAGTATTTGTACATCTAACAATGATATATTCATTTTTTAAGCCTTTTTGTAAAGTCATCTTTAACTTCAGAGATGTGAGAATATTTACATATTCTGTCATTCAGTTTCCCGGTTTGATCTAGTTTCGATTAAATTCTTCCCTTTGGGAACTGGCCATATCTTTTTGCAGTAATTGAACATATTACGGTATCCTGCATTAGACTAATTTATCTTCTCCACTTATAGTATTAGGGTGTCTGAAGAAAATTAAACATGAAAAAAAAAAATCAGAAGAGAATTCAAAGATCTCTCAGCAATTTGCAAATGGCTGGCATTCCAGCCAGACATTTTATGGGCTGATGGAATGATTGTTAATAGCGTGAGATATTGCCCTTTCCTGGAAAATGGAGTTAACATGTAGCCAGTGATGACACCCTGCCTGTTTGAACTTTACCCTCTTAAGGACACTTTTTGGAAAACTGCTTTATGGGTCTAAATGGGTAACATCTATTTCTTCAGTGTTGCTAGAAGATGTACTGGAATACATGTCTGCCAAAATCTGTGTGTCCCACAATCACAACCTTTGTTAACTCAGCTGAAAGGATTTGCATCATCCTTTAATCAACTGATGAGTTCCCTATATGAGCCCAAGTACACAAAATAAAACAGATGTAATGCTACTTGCTTTCAAAGTGGTTGGGAGTTAATTTTTAAATTACAAACATTCTGGAAATGTCTGGTAGTCCATACATGGGAGTGAAAGTAAGATCTTTCCGTATGCCTGAAGTTTAAGAAAGGAAACAGAAAAAAGAAGTAGATGCAGGCCTAGAAATTTAGGAACACATAAGTTTAATGAGCTCTGATGGTGTAATGCCTAAGGCACTTGACTGTTAACCCGAAGGCTGGCAGTTCAAACCCACCAGCCACTCCTCGGAAGGAAGGTTGGACAATCTACTTCTGTAGTGATATTGCCGCAGAAACCGAAGGAAATGTCGCTATGAGTTGGGTCCAACTTGACAGCACGTAACAACAACAATAAGTTCAATGAAGTAATTTGGATGTGAAGGAGGCATTCCTAGAATTCTAGTAACAGAAACATGACATAAACTCAGTCATAAGTGACTCAGATGGACGTCTTGTAATCCAGAATCTTCTCCATCCCAACATTCAACCCCCACCAAATAAATACAAATTGGAGTCCATAGGGTGAGAATTTGTCTGTCCAGCACATTGCTAGAGAAATGAGTACTCTGTGAAACCAAAAATATTATTTTGCTTTATCCCTATAGTAGCTAGGGATACATCAGGTTACCCTGTATTAATGTCACCAGCCATTAATCAAACCAACCATGTATGCTACATTTCTAAGCTCATTCCCAAAGACACTGAGACAGAACAAAATGAAAAAAAAACTTTTTTACCATAACTTCTTGCTTTTTTTATATAGATGTTTCTAATACTGAAAATATGATTTTATGTAGATTTTTCTAATACTGATCATTAATAATGATCATAATTACTTTGTCACTTAGTAGTTTTATTTTTTATTAGAAATTAATAAATTGATCATTATTACTATTGTATGAGTTAATAAATTACCTTTTATTCCATAGCAAACTCTTCTGGCTTTGTTCTATGTCAATTACAAAAGTTAATTTCCTGACCTTGGCAATAGCAGCAAATAGTAGACTGTGATGATTACAGAGGGTACCCAACTAAGTATGCTGGGATAGAAGGGGTGGCAAAGTTACCAGAGATACTTCAGACTTCCCTAAATCCTCTCTAACTCTGCCTCGAAGGGGCATGGAATCCACAGAACATGAGAAACAGGAAGAGAGAAGAAGTAACTGCCTGAATTTTTGCACATGCTTTATCTTTAATATGGAGGCAGGGATTCAGACTCATTTGAACTAAATTCTTAAATAACTTATTACCAATATCTAAAAGACATTGAGGGTTTACTGTGCTCTAAGTTTTATCTGATAGCAGCTTACTGAACATCACAAAACTCTTATGAGGTGGGAATTACATTTTTGTAGGACATTGAGTATTAGATATGTTAGATAACTCACAAAGGTCACCCAACTAGTAAGGGGCAGAACTATAGTTTGTTCCATGTGACCTGACACCAGAGTCTGTACTTTGAAACACCACTTCCTGCCTCTACTACAGTGTGTTGCTGTTGTTAGTTCCATCTAGTTGATTCAGACTTGTTCTGGTTGCTTCTAATGCCACTCTGATAAGAAATATACCACAAATAGGATGGCCTTAACAAATAGGTGTTTACTTGTACAATTTGGTAGCTTTAAGTCTAAGTTCAAAATGCCAGCCTCTAGGGGCTGGGTGAAAGTCCCTCAACCTTGGGGTCCAGCTCTGCCTCCTGCTCCTGGCCCACTGGAGCTAGAGGCATTTCTTCACTCAGACAGCTGCTGGCTGCTGTGGCTAAGAAGCCCCAAGGTTGACAAGTAAAAAGGCACAGTCCTGATATTACCAAACCACACAGCAGGCCATTAACTTTTAAGTCCATTGTAAGTCCCAAGGTTGGCAGAGCATAGCAGGCTGCTGAGCAATGACACAGCTATGTGCAGGGTCCAAGCGTGCTATAGGCTAGAGACCATTCCCAAAGCTGCTGCTTCTATATAGGAAGCAGACCACATCCCAAAGGCAGCTACCCAGCTGCTTGTGGTAGATCCCACCATGGAGTTGATTGTCAGTCTCATCATGGGGACTAACTACCACCAGCTTCCCAGCCACTCAACCAGGCCCAGCCAAGTTCACACACAAGCATAACTACCACAAGACTCATGGTGACCTGCTGCATGCAGAATAGAACCGTTTCACAGGGATTTTAAGGCTGTGACCTTTGGGAAGCAGATCACCAGGGCTGTCATCTGAGATATCTTTGGGTGTGTTCAAACCACCAGCCTACTGGCTAGTAGTACACCACCCAGGGTTTCCCTACTATACTGTAATGTCCGTTTGTTGATTGCCTACAATGAGTCAAGCATAATGCTATAATGCTGATCATGAAGCAGTGAATAAGACTGACAAAGTGTTGTCCTAGGCTTAGGCTAACAATTCTGAATTCCAAAGGAATTAGATTTCAAAGGAATGATAATTTTAATGTCCTGATCATGTTGTATTATAGAATTTCCAGTCTTTTTTGAAAGCAATGATCATGTGCTTTTATAATCTAACAACTTTCCAGGTATCAGGTTCCAGGGCACCCATAGTCTCAGGGCTTGGAACATATCCTACGTAAGGCTATCATGGGAGGGAGTGAAGAGATGCCTGGCATCTACAGTGTAAGTGCTAGGAGATATGACCTAAGGACACAGTACGGTTTGTAACAGAAGTCAGGTTAAGGCAATCTGTCTATATGACAAATGTAAGTGGAGGCACATGCTGATCCAGAGAAGCTATCGATTACTGCCTTTTATAGGGTAGTTATAGCTTAGGGTATATAAAGTGTCAGCTTGGTCGGGACAACATCTCAACTTTGTCATTGACCCAGTTGGAATTTGGACACTTCGCTCATTTGTTGTGGAATTGCTCGATGACACAGGGCAAGTCAATGAATCTCCCCAGGCCTCTACTCTTCACTGATAAAGAACATCATTTACCAATAACGTAACTCAACTTATTATAAAGTATTTTTATTCATAATTTGTATTCTGAGGAGTATCAGAATGGCTTGTATGTTAAAACACATGTGAATTAGGACAATAAAAAAGACAAAAAGGCACATAAATAGAGTAGGCTGTGATGGATTAGTAAAATCAATTATAAAGCAGTTAGCCTTCACAAACTGCAGTATAAGGGCACAATTCAGAATTATAATCGCAGTAAGTCATAACAATAGCTGCTTTCAGCTACTTTTGCCCTAAGGTTCAGTGGAAGTTCATCTCCTCATTTTCTGTTCTCAACTGACACTGTTTCCAGTCAGGGATAAGCACTTGCTGAGCTACCGTTGGAGGGGCCTCGTATTTTGATAGTAGATTATTCAGAGCCAGCGTCTGTGATTCACACTAGTACTACTGTCAGCATTCAACTCTCAAATAATGAATCCTGAGTTGTAGTTCCTGGAAAATCAAGGAACAACTGCTACAAAATTTCCACATTCTTTTCAATCAATTTTAATTTAAAAATTTTAGTCATTTTTTTTTTTGTTAATATTGCTATCCAATCTTATTATTCCAAAAACTAGGTAAATATTGTAGAATCCCAAATTTATCCACTTCCCTGCTCAGCATCTTTACTTTGTTTTCTGACTTAATTTGCCCAAAACAGAATTATTGATTTTCTTTTCTAAACTCTGCTTCTTTCTATCACAGTAAATGTTGTTATTGTTATGTGCCATGGAGTCAGACCTGACTCATAGCGACCCCTCCTAGTATGATTATTTAATTTGTTGTTCATTTAGGAGTTAACCTCAATTTTTCTCCTTCTCAGATGCATATTTTGAGCAAACCTGAAAATACTTCCAGAATATGAATTTTTTTTATTAGTATTTCCTTTTCTCTACAATCCTGATCTAAGAAACTATCTTTTCTCAGCTAGATTACTTTAATGGCTTCCATATTTATTGTCTTATGGAATTTTACTCGGCTATTGTAAAGGATACATTGATGAACATTGGTGTACAAATATCTTTTTGAGTGCCTGATTTCAAGTCTTTTGGGTATATACCTAGAAGTAGGATTTCTGGGTCATATGGTAATTCTGTGTTTAACACTACCGAACTGTTTTCCACAATACTTTACTGTTTTACAATCCCACTAACAATAGATGAAGGTTTCAGTCTCTTCATATCCTAGCCAACACTTGTTATTTTCTATTTTTCTGATAATATCCATCTTAGTGGGTGTAAGTGAAGAAGACCTGAAGCACTTACTGATGAAGATCAAAGATGACAGTCTTCAGTATGGATTACACCTCAACAAAAAGAAAACAAAAGTCTTCACAATTGGACCAATAAGTAACATCATAATGAATGGAAAAAAAGAATGAAGTTGTAAAGGATCTCATTCTACTTGGATCCTTAATCAAGGCCTATGGAATCAGCTGTCAGGAGATCAACCGATATACTGCACTGAGCAAATCTGCTGCAAAAGACCTCTTCAAAGTGTTTCAGAGCAAAGATGTCATTTTGAAGATTAAGGAGTGCCTGATGAAAGCAATGGTATTTTCCTTTCTTCTGGAAGCTTTGGGCTTAGTTATCTCTTCTTTTCCTCAAGTTATTTAATTAAGTTATTGACTTGAGATGTTTCTTCTTTTTTTTTAATGTAGGTGGTTATTGCCATAAATTTTCTTCTAAGCACTGCCTTTGCTGTGTCCCAGAAGTTTTGCTATGTTGTGCTTTCATTTCATTTGACACTAAATATATTCTAATTTCTTTCTTGATAATTTTTTCCTTGACTCATAGGTTGTTTAAAAGTGTATTGTTTAATTTCTACATTTTGTGTTTTTTCTCTGTTGTTAATTTCTAGTTTCATTGCACTGCTGTCACAGAAGATGCTTCACATGAATTCAATCTTTTTAAATTTATTGAGACTTGTTTTGTGACATAACATATAGTCTATCCTGGAGAATGATCCATGTGTACTGGAGAAGAATATGTGTTGTTCTGATGTTAGGTGTATTCTACGTATGGCTGTTATGTTTAGTTGGCTTCAGAGTTTTTTTTTCTGAAACATGAAATCTTTTGTATTTATTGCCCTAGGCATTTGTTGGCTAAGGTGTTTTCTGATTTGTGGTACCTCCTCTTTGACTTTTGTTGGTATCTCTTTGAAAATATTGTAAGCTCAACTCATATTCAAGATGTGTATGTTGCCTCTTCACTTCTTTTTATGGTTTCAATCCAGGTTACTAGTCTACATGCCTTAAGTCACTCTCATGACCCCGAGAGACATGCCATGATAAACCTAAGACCATGTAGCCATGAAGTGGTCCCAACCACTATCAGGTTAAGTCTCTCTATGACCAAAAGTATGAAGGGTCGCTGGTCACAAGGTGTTTGTTGTGTAAGTCACCATTGTAAGTCACTCCCTAGACAGATGTGAAGGACACATACAAGGACTAAAACAGAGTCTCTAAAATATCTATGTTTAAATTTACATATGGTGATTTGGCTGTCACTGACTCAGACAACTGAAACCCAGAAAGTCTATGATAATTCCTTATAAGCTTCTCATTAATAAACTGTCTTTATAATCATTTGTGGTATTTAAAAGTAAAAATTTAAGTGAATATATTAAATACCGCAATAGATGAAGTAGAGTTAATGAGCATAGCTTTGAGTTAAAACTCATGGGGAATCTTTGGGGGAATAACTCATTAATAATGAACAAAGAAAAATAACAATCACAAACATATGTGTTTTACTGCTATTCATAAGGTTTTCAGAAGTCAGTTTTTCAGAAGCAGACAGCCTCTTCCTTCTTCCTAGTCTGTCTTAGTCTGGAAGCTCTGTTAAAACCTGCCCCCCATGGATGACCCTCCTGGTATTAGAAATAGTAGTGGAACAGTTTCCAGTAACATAGCAACAGACAAGTAACCACAGTACGATAAATTTTGTTTCATTGACTATGTAAGGCCTTCAACTGTGTGAATCATAACAAATTATGGATAACTTTGAGAAGAATGTTAATTGTGCTCATGAGAAACCTGTACATAGACCAAGATGCAGTTGTTTGAATAGAACAAGGGGATAATGCATGGTTTAAAATCAGGAAAGTATACATTTGGACTATAAGCTTCACCATACTTATTCAAACTGGAGAATAGGAAAAAGAATATGGCATCAGGATTGGAGGAAGACTCATTAACAACCTGAAATATGCAATTGACACAATCTTGCTTGTTGAAAGTGAAGAAGACCTGAAGCACTTACTGAGGAAGCTCAAAGACTACAACTTTCAGTATGGATTACACCTCAACACAAAGAAAACAAAAATCCTCACAAATGGATCAATAAGCAACATCATGATAAACGGAACTCCCCATCAATGCCAATGGAAGTAACAGTCAAGAAATCAGATGACATATTGCACTGGGAAAATCTGCAAAAGACCTCTTTAAAGTGTTAAAGAGCAAAGGCGTTATTTTGAAGACTACGTTGTGTCTGCCCCAAACCATAGTATTTTCAATAACATCATATGCATGTGAGTGCTGGACAATGAATAAGGAAGACTGCTGAAAATCAATGCATTTGAATTGTGGTTTTGGCAATAAATATCATATATATCATGGATGGTCAGAAGAGCAAAGAAATATGTCTTTGTAGAAGTACAGCTGGAATACTCCTTAGAAGTGAGAATGGCCAGATTTTGTCTCTTGTAATTTGGTCATGTTATCAAGAGGGACCAGTCCTTGGAGAAGGCTATCATTCTGGGCAAAGGAGATGGCAAGCAAAAAAGGGGAAGATCCTCAAAGAGATGGACTGACAAGTGGCTGCAAGAATGGGAATCAAGCACAGTGAGGACTGTGAGGGTGGCACAGGTCCAGGCAGTACTTTGTTCTGTTGTTCACAGGACATCTATGAGTCAAAACCAATTAGATGGGGCCTAATAACAACAGTATATGTGTAATACATTACAGCCTGCAAATCATTTTTACATACATCTTTTAGCCCTAACAACAATATTGTAACATAAATGGACAGCGTTATTTTATTATGAGGAAAATGAGATTGAAGGAGATTAAGTGATTTTCACAAAACGACTCTTAGAAACAAAACCGGATCCCAGGTCTTCTGATTCAACCCCTTCCTCCTTCCATTATAATGTTTTATAAGGAACAGTGACTGCTCTTCATAGGCTTAAAATCTAGACAAAGAGAAGTTACATGCATACCCAAAATTTACAATTAAGAAGTGCCTAAGGCATTTGACTGTAACCAGGAGGCTGGTGGTTCAAACCCACAAGCCACTCCTTGGAAGGAAGATTGGGGAATCTATTTGCATAGCGATACCACCTCAGAAACCCAAGGAGGGGTCTCTATGAGTCCAATCCGACTTGACGGCAGTGAGTTTAGTTTGGTTTTGTTTAAATAGTATGGTAGCAATACTTTACATTGTTCCCTATTTTTAGATACAAAAAAATAATGTATTTACAAGCCAATGTCATAACTTTCTTTTGCGGAATAAAATACGGATTGTATCTTTTCTTTTATTTTTTAACTTTTTATTTGAAAGTTTACAGAGCAAACTGGTTTTCCATTCAACAGTTCATGAACATTTTTTTTTGTGTGTGACATTGACTGCAATTCACACAATGTAACAGCAATCTTCCCAACTTCCTCTCTATGCTTCCCCATTCCATTCATACTTCTTTCTTATCCTTTCCTACCTTCTGAGCTTATTCCCTGGGAAAATGCTGCCCTGGTAGCCTTTGATTGTTCTAAGGAGTGAGTACCTCCCTGGTGTTACTGTTTGTCTTATAGGCCTGTCTATTGTTTGGCTGAGAGTTGAGTCAAGGGGATGAGTTCGGTTCCAGGCTTGAAGGGTGATTAAGGGCTGCAATCTCAGAGGTCCACTAGACCCTATCCAACCAGTAAGCCTGGTCTTTTTGTTTTATGACTTTGAGTTTTGTTCTACCTTTTTCTCTCACTCTATCCAGGACATTCTATTGTAATCCTTTTCAGAATGGTTGGTAGTGTTAGCCGGGCACAATCTAGTTCTTCTGTTCTTGGCCATGAAGGCTGGTGTTCATGGGGTCTTTCAGTCTTTTGGACTCACTGTTTTCATGCATCTTTGATTTTCTTCACTATTTTTTACTTGAGATGGGGAGAGATGAATAGTTGAATCTTAGCTGGTCACCCACTAGCTTTTAAGACCCAGTAACTTCTCACCATAGAAAGATGTAAAACAATGTCTTTATGAACAGTGTTATGCCAATTGACTTAGCTGTCCCCCAAGACTGTGGTCTTAAGCTCCCAAGCCCAGTGACTCATTATCTCAAGATGTTTGGTTGTGGCTAAGAAGTTTACATAGTTTTGTCCCTTGTTTGCTTTGTTAATATGCATGGGCATATTGACAGCATATACAAATATTCATGTAGAAACATCCTCTGTTAAATCTATATATATGGTTATGGGTGTAGTAAGAATGTATCTTTTAAAAGTATAACCTACTGAACCACTCATTGGACATTTAAGATAAATTTATTTAAAAACTTAATTTTAATTATTTTTCTTGTTTTATTTATTATCTAAGGGGAAGAACTGTGTTCATTCTGATCTTGGCTCATCTAATTTGATTGCTTACATTAAAAAAAAAAAAAAGGAAAAAAAACTTTTAAAAATTACATGCATTTTGCCAAAGAAACAAGTTTGGGTTTCATGCTTGATATAGCTAAAAATATTGCTACTTTTTTATTAGTCTGGCGCTCTGGTAGCACAGTGCCTAAGGCACTTGACTGCTAACCAGAAGGCTGGCGGTTCAAACCCACCAGCCACTTCTCGGAAGGAAGATGGGGTAATCTACTTCCACAGTGATACTGCCTCAGAAACCCAAAGAAGGGTTGCTATAAATCGGGGTCCGACTCGAAGGCACATAACAACAACAACAACAGATTCAATGCTGGATGATATAATGCTTATATCAAATAGAACAGTGATAGAGATCATTATGAAACCAGGATTCCTCTTCTGCAAGATCGAGGCATAGGGGTAGATCACATTTGTTTAATGTTTATTAGCCGTCATATACCATTGAACCTTCAATCACATTTTATTTTATTGTTATTATTTCCCCTTGAAGTATTTATGACCTCATATGTTTCTATTAACTAGCACTTCCTCTATATTTGTACATATTATGTCATCATAATTCAATTGGGATTTGATCTGTGGAATGGCTATTTTAACTTAATTAAATATATCTGCAAACTCTATGCAATTCTAAGTTCCAAGGGTTTATTTTAACCATGGCATGATGACACATCATAATTGCTTTCTAGCTAACCTAGATTGGAAGATACTATTTGACAAAGAAACTATCATTGGCTGATATGTGTGGATAACTGTAACTGAGAATGTATCATGCTGTTAGGCTGAAGCAATTGGCTTGCTGCTGTTATAAATGTGTGTTACAGGTGAAAATAAGAACTTTTTTCTCAGGAGGGCTCCTCTTACCTGCTCTTCTTTAAACATTTTCACACAGTTCTAAAAATTTTGGATTTTTGAGAAAAGATAGTTTTGGAAGGGTCTATATGTAGTTTAGGAGGATTCCTACAAAGCTTAATGATATATTTGGCTAACTTCCACCCAGACTAGAAAATAGCAATTTCTTAGGTAACTCAGGTGTTAGAAGCTTTGTAATAGAATTCTTTTCTTCATTTAGTGTTTTGTAAATTTGCTCTCTTCAGAAAATTCTGATTTATTTTAAAGTTTAACTTTTCTTATTTAGAAAGCACATTTAACATAAATGGGAGAAAATACAAATGCTTTACTATTAATAGGAAAATCTTGCTAATTATGAGCACCAGGCCTCTAGTCCTTTAACTGCCACCTCCCTACACCTTTGTCATATGCTTCTTATTCTTCAGTGGCCTGTAAAGCCCTCCCTAGTCAATCTTGCCTCACCTGATCTCTCCCATCACTGGACCTCTATAATTTTCTCCAACAAGCATTTGGCATGTAATTACATCCTGCCTTCCAGAGTTACTTAGCTGCTTCCTGTCTGGATTATATCTCTAACAATCAAGAGCACTTTTTATATTTCTCATGTATATGTCATCCCTTAGCATCATGCTTACTAGTTGCTTAATTACTACTTGTTGTGTAAATGAAATTATAGTGTTTGTTTCTTCTTATGTTTAAGGTAGTTAAGTAATAGCAGGGAAATAAATAAATCCCTCATGGTTCTAAAGATAACACGTTCATCATTTGGATAAGGAAGGCCCCAGAATAGCATCCAAAAGGTCATAATTTTGAAAGGTGGGCATTGGGCAAAACGTTAGGGTTGAGCATGGTAGTTCTAACTCCAGCTCTGCACATAATAACTCTCTTTGTAAGATGAAACCAGTGGACTAGGTCCTGTTAAGTTTTGTCTGTGAGACTGTAAGTATTTTAATAAAAATATTGTGTTATTTATTCTCTGTCAAGGACTATGGCAGAAACTTTAACAGATATTTCCTCAAGGGCTACAGAATAAAGGCAAAATGGTAGAATTGAAAAGCACATGGAATTATTCAGGCAACCTCCCTTCCCAGAGAATTCTATGCAGAAGTGTGCCAGAAGTAGTTACAGAGTAATACCCCAGATGGCAGGGCAGAGAGGGTGGCTGTGCAACAGAGCAAAACAGGAAGCATCACTCAGTCAATGATTTCTGCACAGTAGGCTGTACTTAGTTTGGAAGCTTTTCTATTCTTGCCAAAAGCCATCATAGCATTCAAATCCTTCCATACACCCTTGCAGGCAGGACCAGTGTCAGGTGCATGTGATCTGTGCAGTTGTACAGGTCTTACACTCAGAAGGGTCCAGTGCTTGGCTTAATGTGCTGCTGTCACCATCTTGAAATTCTTGACAATTTTTGAACAACATGCTTTGCATTTGCATTTTGTACTCAGCTCTGCCAGTTACATAGCTAGTTCCTCTTGCAGGTCAGAAGGAGACTGACTAAGGATCAGAGAGTATATAGAGCAGAACAGATCTGTATGAGAAGGCTGTCCAGATTAAAAGGTTCAGGTATTTTGCTGAGTACATTCTGTACAGTCGAGAATTTGCAAAAGTTGTGACAGTAGTTAATGGAAAGAGATAGCCAGAATTATGGAAATATAGGTGAGGGACAACCTGTACTTCGTGCCTTTAACTCTGTGCCATTGCAGAAGGAAGGGCAAAAATGCTTGGCAAGTAAAATGAAGTTTAAGTTTCATGAAAGTAACTATTTTAATGAAGGATGGCATGGTATGTAGACAGATGGTACACCAAAGAATAAGTGAAAGAGGAAGAAGTAGGGTAGTGGAAAAAAGGAGAGGATTTGTACATAACAATACAATATACATTGTAATTATATTTTTCTAATAAAAAGTGATGAGTATAAGCTACATTGTATAATTGTTCACATTGTTTCACTTGTTCACAGCATATATATGTGTGTGTATGTATAGTATATGTATATGTATAAATATAGAGAGAGCAAAGGTAACTCAGCTATGTATGTATGTATGTATGTATATCTGTCTGTCTATCTATCTATCATCTCTCATTTTACAGAGTGGCTTTAATCAACACTAGCTAGGCACAGTCCTATGATTTTAGGCAAGTCACTTGACTTTGCTAGGACTTGGTTTTCTCATCTGTACTATAAAGAAATTAGTTTATATCTCTCAAGTTCTTAAATATTTAAATTTTATTATTTTTCTCTAAGCAAGATAAGAAAATAGCAATCTAGTCTATATCAGAATGTGTATTATTAAAAACAAGAAATTCACCACAGGAATCATAGAGATTTCTTCTTAAGGTGAACCTATGCAGTTTTCAGCTGGTGATAAAAGAATATAAACTTGGGTACTGAAATTGACTATGAATACGTAGCTAGCTCCTTGAATTTATATACAGGAGCCAATGGTTGCTGAAAGGCTGTACGTTGTAGATCTCTTTTCTGTTTTGGCTTTGCTGGGCTATAATCTTTCTTTAATATAATGCACCATGTAACCTCCCCATTTACACAGTTGCTCAGTTTCTATAGCAATGTATATATTATACTCTGTGAATACTTTCTGTACAGTGCATTGGTATTTTATGATCTTTCTGTTCACTTGTAATAACCTCTCTGCAGTTCTATTCTGAAGTATTCCCTCTAAAATATGTTCCTATAGTGCTTCAAGAGTTTTTCTTGGCCTATTACAAAGGAATCTCATGCTTTATTTTTATTTTGCTTGTGAATTTGGACCATTTTCACATGGAATGGGATATTTCTCAGTGTAATACAATAAAATGTTTATGTATTTTTCCTATGGGAGGAACAAACAGAGTAAGAATCTCATGAGCCTGTTCTCTTATAAATTTCAATATTACTGAATAGTGAAGCTTCTATCTGATTTGACTTTTGTAAAATTTCATTTGCATGTATTTCACAGTGCTGTGCAGTAACTACAAGGATTATATAAAGGAAAGAAGTATGCTCATGCTTCCTTGAAAAATTAATAACAAAATACCCCACTTTGTTTCTTGCTTTTTTTCTCTCTTTCCATGCACACACAGACACACATATACATAAACATGTGCATATATAGACATATATACATATATATGTACATACAAACATGTACATTTATTACTTATGCATATTTTGAATATGCATATGCAAATTATGAGCTTCTCTATACATTGTGTAATAATTGAAGGTAGAGTACAAAAACCAAACCAAACGCACTGTCGTTGAGTCAGATCCAACTCATAGTGACCATCCTTGGGTTTGTGAGGCAGTGTCACTACAGAAGTAGATTGTACAACCTTTCTTCCGAGGGGTGGCTGGTGGGTGTGAACTTCCAGCCTCCTGGTTAGCAGTCAAATGCCTTAGACATGACGCCACCAGAGCTCCCAGAGTACATATCATACTCCTATTATTTAACACAATATTAGGCAGATACCAAAAAACCAAACCCACTGTCATTGAGTTGCTCCCACCTCATAATAACCCCCACTGGTCTCCAAGTTGGTAAGTCTTTACAGAAGTAGATTGCTCATTTTCTTTCTGCTGAGTGGCTTGTGGGTTTGAACCACCAACCTTCTGGTTAGCAGCCAAATGTTTTAGAGAATGAATAAATGCTTAGCTACTAGATCTTTGTCTTTTAAAAATTAGGGAATTTTTGCAGTACTGAAACACGTCATTTTGAATTAGTGATTTTCCATAAGGCCATTAAAATTTTTGATCTTAGTATCATCTTTCTAGTCTCCCACAAACATCTTCATTGAAAATATATTTAATATCAATATCAATAAACATGTATAAAATACGAAGTGTAAGGAAGTGAGTGTAGATGAAAATCTTTGTCTTAAAAAACCTATAGTTTTGTGTAAAAAAAGTGGGCATAAACAATGAGGTGTAAATAATCATGTCATTCTACATGAAGTGTGTCAAGTGAATGGCTTAGAAAATATGTACTGCACATATTTGGGGAAAGAGGTTTGCAGGGGTTGGTGAAGCTTCATGGGGAAACCCATCTTCTACAACTTGAGTGAAAGTGAAACACCATGAGTAAGTAAACATAAACCAGAGTCTTCCTGTTAAGAGTTTTCAAAATCATACTATGCAATTTAAATTTTATTATTTGGGCAATGGGAAAGCATTAAGGATTTTAAATAAGGTGGTAATGGAAATGCCAATATTGCCTTGGAAGTGAAGATCGACTAAGATAGATGAGAAGACCTTTACGAAATTCTTACAATAGTTAAAACATTAACTTAAAATGCACACTAGAAAAGAAGACTTGATAGAACCTGATGAATGAGTAAGGGCAACAGAGAGCCAAGAATATTAATAGTTCAGAAATATGACCAATGATTCTAATTTGAAAGAACCAAGGAAATCTAAAGACGATTTGTTGACTGGAAGTTTGGTTTTAGTAATGTTGAGCCTGAGGAGATAGTAGGGTATCTATATGGAAATATTTACCAGCAGTTAGAGAAAATAATGAAACTAAAAGCCTTTAAGGCTAGGGCTACAGATATGGGAGAAAGCTGAATATAACTGAGAGCTGAAAGCATAAGAATGAATGAGTTTCTTGAGGGAGAAAGAACATATAGATAAGAACCAGAACCAAGGCATGGGTCAGTGGTGTGCTGTTGGTAAATGCATAACAAATGGTTCTCTAAGGAAAAAAAAAAAGTTCTGATTTGAAGCTTTTGTCAATTTCCATAGTATAACTACTACCATGGCTGACTATAAACTAAGAATATAATGTCAGCTGCCTTGCAAAATTCCCCCAAATTTAGCATTTAGCCTGGGAACAAGGAATAGCTCATTCAAGCACACTCCTGCTGGGTTAGGTGCATATTTAGGGTATAAATGAGACAAGAAAGTGGATATACACATATTAGGAACAACAGATGGCAAGTTATTATGGAGGAAATCATAAGAAAAAAAAATTTAACAAGAAGTGTAGGCTTTCCATCCCTTATATCTAAACCAGTGGATATCTTCCTTACAGTGACCTCAGGTATGTCAGAGTAGAACTGCACTCAGCAGGGTTTGCAGATGGCTGTTTGTCAGAAGCAGATTACCAGACCAGGTCTTTCTTCCAAGGCACCTCTGGGTGCATTTAAAATCCTAGCCTTGCAGTTAGAAAGTTAGTGCATTACCTTCTGCACCACCCAGGGATTCCTCATTAATATTGACCTTACACCTCATATTAACAGCACAAGGCTTCCCTAGAACAGCTAATCTACTATTTGTCTCCCTAACATACTATTATTATTTAAAAAAAAAACACATTGTATCTTTGTTAGTATAAACAACAAGGGACAATGGCATTATTTTTAAATCAATGAAAATTTCTAGAATGATTGCTACGTGCTAAAAGGATTTATAGAAATTTTCACAACTATCCTATTGTTGAGGGATAGTTACTGTCCCAATTATATGGGATTCTGGGGCACAGTGAGTTTATACAATATACCCAAGTGCACTGTGATGGTAAATGACAGAGTCGAGACTCAAATTCTCTGACTTATACTCAAATGGTTACAGAGGCAAGCAATTATGTACCTGAGTGGCTTTGGCTAGCTGTTAGTGGCATACTGTTCATATTGAATGTTGCTCTGCAGAAATGAAAGCCGTGTGTCATGGAACTTCCCACTTCTACAGAGAAACCAGAAATCCAGATTTCTCCATTATTTAAAAATGTTGGCTGAGTTTTTATTACTTAAATATTGTGCCAGCCATAAAGCCATGTCTCCTGGCCATTATGTTGACTTCTGAACTATAGTGTTCATGTCATTCATCCTTTAAATAGAGAAGACAAGGGGAAGGAGGATAAAGGAAACTTCTAAGAGATTATAAATATATCACATGATGTATTTTCAAAAGTCTTAAAGAGGACCTCAACAAAATTTATTAAGCACATATTATGGGTAAAGGACTTTAAAAACGTTTTCTTGGCATAGTGGCATAGGTAGTAATGACCTTAGATCCATTACATGGACAGAATAAGTTCTTTTTGGGTGGATTTAGTTTTGTTCAATAAACATTTATGGCACATTTACTCTGAGTTTTGAACTAGGTCATATCTACCTTTTTCCTGCTATTAATTTTCTTGACTTTCTACATGATTTCCCCATTTCCTTCCATTATGTACATAGAGCATGACTTAAGTATGGTAATTACATGAGATGATGATTTATGAGTGTAAAGCACTTAGCACTGTGGCATTCAGTAAGCCCTAAACAACTGCTAGCTGTCATTCAATGCATCTCTGAGTCAGTGCTATAGACATGATATCTGAAGGCAAGAGTGGATGAAATTCTCAATGGTGATTTTAACTCAGAGAAACTCCACATGACAGAGTAGATAGAGTTTTCTTGGCCGTAATATTTACAAAACCAGATCTTGAGATCTTTTTCCTGCAGAGCCATTGGGTAAGTTCTATATCCTCTAACCTTTCACTTAGCAGCTGAGCACTGAACTGTTTGCAACACCAGGGCCCCTTTTAAGAAAACTGCTGTATGCTGTTGAGTCAATTTCAACTCAAAACAACCCCATGTGACAAAGTAGAACTGCCCCCATAGGGTTTTCTTGACTGGGATCTTTACGGAACAATTACCAGGTCTTTTCTCCCATAGAGCTGCTGGTGGATATGAACTGCTGACCTTTCAGTCAGCAGCCAAGCATTTAACCACAGCACCACTAGGGCTCCTTTAAAGAAATTACTGCAGTATAATGCCACAGAAAGAAAGGGAAGAAATAATCCCAACAAGAGGCTGATTCACACTGGCAAAAATACTGCCCTCAGTGAGAGGCCTTGTGTGTCATGTTTACTTGTATCCTCGATCTTTAACGTAGCCTCACTCAGAGTGTGTACTGGATATTTTGATGAATCAGTTAATGGGTGGGCAAATGATGAGGATACACACAGACACACACATACTTAGAGGTAGAGGGTGAGAGAAAGAGAGAGAGAGGCAGACAGAGAGAGAGTGTCATCCAGGCCTATAATGAATAAGAAAACTGAATGGCAGAAATGGGTAAAACCTAGAATTGGTGAAAGGAGAGAAGAAACAGGGGCAGTTTGGCAAGTGAAACTTTAGCTATACTGCTTTAATGTTGAAATCCATTTGTTTGGATAAGCCCTTTAGTAAAAAAAATGGCACTGATCATTCTTTATCCATATAGAATTTCCTTTTCTTTTTAGGATTAGGGAGAGTTAGATCTTACTGACAAATGGAAGTAAACAAAAACAAATTTACTGATATTTTAACAAAAGATAAAGACATAATTTATTAATTATTATTATGAAATGTTATTTATAGTAGAAATATTTGCAATAACTGTACAACAATAAGTCTCTTATTCATGCTATTGGTAACTGGATATATTAGAGAACATGTTTTGATAAATAGTTGGGAATTTTAATGTTAAAATATATTCAGCCAAAACCAGGCCAGGAGCTGATTGTGGAATAGACCATCAACTGCTCATATGCAAATTCAACTTGAAGTTAAAGACAATTAAAACAAGTCCAAGAGAGCCAAAGTACGATCTTGAATATATCCCTCCTGAATTTAGAGATCATCTAAAGAATAGATTTGATGCATTGAACACCAATGACCAAAAGCCAGATGAATTATGGGA
>NW_006921754.1:677975-684194 GCF_000298275.1 Orycteropus afer afer | reverse complement strand
TATTCAATTTGACTGATGTTTTTCTCATAATTGGACAAGGGCTCAGAGTTTGGGGAGGAAGATCAGAGAAGAAAAGTACCATTTTCATCACCTCATATCGAGGGTACATACTATCAACATGAATATCACTGTTGATGTTAACTCTGATCATCTGACTGAGACAGTATTATTAGACTTCTTTGCTGTAAAGTTACTCTTTTTTTCTTCTTCTTCTTCTTTTTATACTGTTGTATTTGGAAGAAAGTAACTATGCTTAGTCCACACTTAATATGTGCTATTGTTGTTGTTAGGCGTCATTGAGTCAGCTACGACTCACAGT
The DNA here is from genome assembly GCF_000298275.1 of Orycteropus afer afer. NCBI lineage: Eukaryota > Metazoa > Chordata > Mammalia > Tubulidentata > Orycteropodidae > Orycteropus > Orycteropus afer. The sequence continues at coordinate 683,875 of NW_006921754.1, read as the reverse complement.
GACCCTATGTACAACAGAAGGAAACACTGCCCAGTACTATACTATCCTCACAAAGTTTGCCATGGTTAAGCCTGTCATTACAGGCACTGCATCAATCCACCTCATTGAAGGTCTTCCCCTTTTTCACTGACCCTCTACCTTACCAAGCATGATGTCCTTGCTGGGTCCAAGGAATGGTCCCTCTGACAACATGTCCATAGTAGGTGTGACAAAATCTGGCCATTCTTGCTTCCAAGGAGCATTCTGGCTGCACTTCTTCCAGGACAGATTCTTCTTCTAGCAGTCCATGGTTGTGGAAGTTAGGGTTATGTGTCGACTTGGCTGGGCCTGGTTTTGAGTGGCTGGGTAGCTGGATGTAGTTATTCCCCATGGTGAGTTTGGTAATTAACTCTGGATTCTACTAGAACAGAATGAGGGATGTGGGCTGCTTCCAGTATACAAGAAGCAACTTTGAGGAAAGTCTCCAGCTTTTTGGCACACTTGAACCCTGCTTGCCCCAAAGTCATTCAGCAGCCTGCCATGGCCTGCCAATCTTGGGACTTTTCTGGACTTGAATGAGTTGATGTGCCGTGTTCTTTGGTATTATCGGGACTGTGCCTTTTTATCTGCTGCCCTTGGATTTATCAGTCTCAGCAGGCAACAGCTGCCTGAGTGAAGAGATGTCTCTAGCTTCAGTGAGGCAGGAGCAAGAAGCAGAGTTGAACCCCAAGGTTGAGAGCCTTTCACCCAGCCCCTAGAGCTTGGCACTTGGAACTCAGACTTCTAGCCTCCAAAACTGTAAGAGAACAAACTCCTGTTTGTTAAAGCCATCCAGGTTGTGGTACTAGGTAACCTGAACAGTGGTATATTCAGTATTCTTCACCAACACCACAATTCAAAATCATCACCTCTTCTTCAGTCCTCCTTATTCATTGCCCAGCTTTCACATGCTATGTGGGTGATTGAAAATACCATGGCTTGGGTCAGGCATATCTTAATGCTCAAATTGACATCTTTGCTTCTTAACATTTTAAAGATATCTTTTGCAGCAGATTTTCCCAGTGCAATACATTGTCTGATTTCCTGACATTGGTGTTGACTGTGAATCCAAGGAAAATGAAATTCCCAACAACTTCAATCTTTTCTCCATTTATAATGATGTTGCTTATTGGTCCAATTGTGATGATTTTTCTTTTCTTTATGTTGAAGTGTAATCCATACTGAAAACTATAGTCTTTGACTTCATGAGTAATGTTTCAAGTCCTCTTAACTTTCAGGAAGCAAGGTTGTGTCATCTACATATCGCAGGTTCTTAATGAGTCTTCCTCCAATCCTGATACTGCATTCTTCTTCATGTAGTCCAACTTCTCAAATTATTTTTTCAATACACGAATGAAATAAGTATGGTGAAAGGATATAATCCTGACATACTCCCTTTCTGATTTTAAACTATGCAGTATCCCCTTGTTCTGTTTGAACAACAGCCTCTTGATCTATGTATGTAATTGTACATTAGCACAATTAAGTGTTCTGGAATTCCATTCTTTGTAGTGTTATCCACAATTTATTATGATCCACACAATCTAATGCCTTTGCATAGTAATAAAAAACAGGTAGAGATCTTTCAGTTATTCTTTGCTTTCAGCCAAGATCCATTTGACATCAGCAATGATATCTCACTTTCCACAACCTCTTCTGAATCCCGCCTGCATTCCTGCAAGTTCCCTGTCAATATACTGCTACAACTGTTTTTGAATGATCTTCAGCAAGATTTTACTTGCATGTGATATTAATGACACTGCTTGATAATTTCCACATTCTGTTTGATCACCTTTCTTTGGACTGGACCCAAATATGGATATTTTCCAGTCGGTTGGCCAAATAACTGTCTTCCAAATTTCAAGGCATAAAGAAGTAAGCACTGCATCCATTTGTTGAAATATCTCAGTGGATATTCTATCAATTCCTGGAGCCTTGTTTTTTGGCAATTCCTTCCGTTCAGTTTGGACTTCTTCCTTAAATACCATTGGTTCTTGATCATATGCTACCTCTTGAAATACTTGAAAATTGACCAATTCCTTTCATCTTCTTTTGATCCTTCCTGCATCATTCAATATTTTGCCCATAGAATCCTTCCATACTGCATCTCGAGCCTTGAATTTTTTCCTCAGTTGTTTCAGCTTTAGACATGTTGAGTGTGTGGTAGTTCAGTTCGTATGTCAACTTGGCTGGGCCTGGTTGAGTGGCTGGGCAGCTGGTGGTAGTTATTCCCCATGATGAGACTGGCAATCAGCTCCATGCTGGGATCTACCACAAGCAGCTGAGTAGCTGCATTTGGGATGTGGTCTGCTTCCTGTATATAAGAAGCCTTGGGGATAGTCTCTAGCTTATGGCACCTTTACCCTGCATGCAGCGGTGTCATTGTTCAGCAGCCTATCATGCTCTGCCGAACTTGGGACTTACAATGGACTTGAATTAATGGCCTGCTGTGTGGTTTGGTAACATTGAGATGTGCCTTTTTACTTGTCAACCTTGGGCTTGGCAGCCTTAGCAGTCAGCAGCTCTCTGAGTGAAGAAAAGCCTCTAGCTTCAGTGGTCCAGGGGCTGGAGGCAGAGCTGAAGCCCAAGGCTGAGGGGCTTTCACACAGCCCCTAGAGACTGGCACTTTGAACTTGGACTTAACAAACTGTAAGAGAATTAACTCCTGTTTGTTAAGGCCATCCCATTTGTGGTATATGCTTGTCAGAGTGGCACTAGGTAATGAGAACAGAGTGTGTTCTTATATTTTGGTTTCCTAACTCAGATCTTTGCACATTTCATTATATTTGTCTTCTCAACTGCCCTTTGAAATATTTGGTTCAGTTATTTCATTTCAGCATTTCTTCCATTTGCTTTAGCTACTCTATGTTCAGGAGCAGTTCCAAAGACTCTTCAGACATCCATTTTGGTCCTTTCTTCCTTTGTCTTTTTAATGACAGTATGCTTTCTTCATGTGTGATGTTCTTGATGCCACCTCACAACTCCTCTGGCCTCCAGTCACTGGTGTTCAATGTATCAGATCTATTCTTCAGATGGTCTCTAAATTCAGGTGGGATATAATCAAAGTCATATTTCAGCTCTTGTGTACTTATTTTAAATTTCCTTACCTTCAACTTGAACTTGCATATAAACGATTGATGGTCTGTTCCACGGTCAGCTCCTGGCCTTCTTTTGACTGAAGATATTCAGCTTCTCCATCGCCTCTGTCCACTGATGTAGTTGATCTGATTTTTGTGTATTCCATCTGGTGAGGTCCATGTGTACAGTTGCCATTTATGTTATTGAGAAAAGGTATTTGCAGTGAGTAAGTCTTTGGTCTTACAAAATTCTATCATGAAATCTCTGGCATCATTTCTATCACCAAGGCCATATTTTCCAACTACTGATGATTCTTCTTCATTTCCTAATTTTGCATTGTAATCATGAATAGTTATCAATACATTTTGATTACATATTTGGCCAATTTCAGACAGCAAGAGTTGGTAAACTTCAATTTCTTCATCTTTGGCTTTAGTAGTTGGTGTGCAAATTTGTATACCAGTAGTATTAACTGGTCTTCCTTGTACAGGTATGTATATTAACTTATCACTGACAGCATTGTACTTCAAGATAGATCTTGAGATGCTCATTTTGATGATGAAAGCAATGCTATTCCTCTTCAATTTGTCTTTCCTGGTGTTTCAGTTCTCTACTGCTACTCTAACAGAAGATGTATGGCTTGAATACACAGGAATTTGTTCTCTTATAATTTGGGAAGCTAGAAGTCTGAGTTCAAAATGCCAGGCTTTAGGGGCTTGGTAAAAGCCCTTCAAACTTGGGCTTCAACTCTGCCTCTTTCTCCGGGCCCACTGGAGCTGGAGGCATCTCTTAGCACAGGCAGCTGTTGGCTGCTGAGGCTGACAAACTTAAGGTTGGTAAGTAAAATGGCACAGTCCCAAGATTATCAAGCAATATGGCAAGCCTCTAATTCAAGTTCGTTAACAGTCCCAAGATCAGCAGACAACTTGGCAGGCTGCTGAAGGAAGACTTGGCTACATGCTGGGTCCAAGCATGCTAAAAAGCTCAGAGACTTTTCTCAAAGGTGTCTTACATTCTAGAAGCAGACCACATCCCTAAGGCACTTACTTAGCTGTTCCAGTAGATTCCACCATAGAGTTAATTACCAGTCTTATCTTGGGTACTACTACATCCAGCTGACCAGCCACTCAAAACTAGGCCTAGCCAAGTTGACACTTAACCTTAACTACCACACCCTTTTTAGCATACCATATGACTGTTAGATTCATAATAGCCAATACCAATCCATTTTAGCTCACTTATGCCTAGGAAGGAGCTCTGGTAGAGTAGTGCCTAAGGCACTTGACTGCTAACCAGAAGGCTGGCAGTTCAAAGCCATCAGCCACTCCTTGGAAGGAAGATGGGGCAATCTACTTCCATAGTGATACTGCCTTGGAAACCCAAGGAGGGGTTGCTATGAGTTGGGTTCGACTCAATGGCAAATAACAACAACAACAACAATGCCTAGGATCATTATGTGTTCCATTTCATTTTTGACAACTTCCAAATTTCCTAGATTCATTCTTCACACGTTCTCAAAAAAACCAAAAACCAAACACATTGCTGTCAAGTCAGATCCAACTCATAGTGATCCCTCCTTGGGTTTCCGAGATGGTATCACTACAGAAGTAGATTGCCCAACCGATGTTCTGATTATTAATGAATGTTTGTAGCTGTTTATTCCCATTTTGAGCCATGTCCTATCAGCAAATGAAGTCTTGAAAGCTTTACTCCATCCATTTCACTAAGGTTGACTCTACTTTTTAAAATTTTTTTTTTAAGAGCTTGTTTTATATCCAATGTTACGTGTACATTTAGTTTCACTCCCCATTCACCATGTCCAACACCAACCCAGTCTCCTCCCCTCCCCACCCCACAACCCTCCCCCTGTGCCCCTCATACTCATGCAGTCCCTTTTGTCCTGCATTCCTTAATTTGAATTTTGGTCCTCTGGTGTCCCGTGGTCTATTGTTCTAAGGGATGTATTACCATAGAGTATGTTGGCGCATCATCTTGGGTTGAGTGGTCTGCATGTACATCTTGTTAACTATTGGCTGAGAGCCAGCCCCTGGAGGTGCATTTCATTCCAGGTGCAGAATGTATTCCAGGGCCACAGTATTCGGGGTCTCATCAGATTTCATCTGACCAGTAATTCTGGTCATTTTTGAATTGTTGGATTTCTTTCCACATTTTCCCCCCACTTTATCCAGGATCTCCAGATTTGATCCTTTCCTGAGTGGTTGGCATTGGTAGCCAGGCAGCATCTAGTTCTTCTGGTCTCAAGGGCAATCATGTCCTATGGCTGATTGCTTCCAAATGCCCTTGTTTTTTTGCACTCTTCCTTGCTTCTGATGCTAGGAGACTGTTAGCTCCATCTTAGACGGCCACTTTTAAGACCCCAATCACTACTCACCAATGTAGGATGTGGAACAAGGCTTTTATGTATTTTGTTGTGCCAATTGAGTCTGATGTCCCCCAGCACTATGGTCCTGAGATGGTAGATCTATTGGATCACTCTCCTATAGTGTTTGGGTGTCTGTGAGGGATTACTCTGTCTGTCTTCTATTGTTTCTGTAAGGATTGCAGGTATTTTGTATCACTAGTGTCTGTGCAAGATTAGCCTCAGCTGAATCTATCCTTGGTCTATAGTATACTTCTGTTTACTGACCCCCATCTGATCTTTGGGGAGACAGCTCTTCCCTAATCATATTTTGAGTGCCTTCCAACCTCAGGGGCTCATCTTTGGGCACTACAATCAGACCATGTTTCATGGCTATTCATAAAGTTTTTCAGTAATGTATCAGTCAGTGTTTCACTGTTATTCA
>NW_006921754.1:674515-675760 GCF_000298275.1 Orycteropus afer afer | reverse complement strand
GTTTGAGAGCAAACTTTTCTGCACTGAATTGGCAACTGCAGGTGCTAAGCCATGACAGACAATTTGGGGTACCATTGCACATTATGCTCTGGTTTAGCTCAGTGGTTGATTTTGGTCAGAAAATTATTCAGCAGTTTCTAAAAGCCACATAGAGGTTTAGCTTTTAAAACCTCCTAGAACAGCAGACTGTTTAGCTGGAATGATATATATGGGAACAAGGCAGCCAGTCTTCCTGGCTGTCTTGGCGCTGGTTCATTGGATTCCATAGTTCAGTGACTAACACTAGAACAGTATGAAACTTTATCACAAAGAGTTTTATTCTGCTTTAAACCTTCAGATGAAAAGTAATTTAGTTCATATGCTGCAGTGATGCAAATCAAAACCCATAACATTTTTATTAATTGCTGAAAGCAGACAGGGTTTTGGAAGCACAAAAGTACCAGCACAGAACTATGGAAACACAATAAATCTGAAGCTTAGGATTGGAAAGATGCCCAGTGTTTTGGAAGTAAAGAGTCTGCCTATGGATGATTTTATAAATGTAATTTTGCTAATACAAAACCAGTACAAGGAGTTTAAATTTTTAAATATCCTTGGGCATAAACTAAAGCTTCTTACTTCAAATCTTGACATTAAACACCTTTTAACCTTTTCATCCCTGATTGTGAAAATTGATTTAATTCCTTTCAGCCAATATTCCTACATGCTGTCATTTTGGACACAATTTCATTTTTGTCTTGAAGGTCTTCTCTCAAAAATAAACAAGCATCTTCCCAAATAGCTAAGGCCTCGAGGACTGTCTACTCTGTCTGTGGAAAATAAACAAAGCCTCACATAGTAGTCCATGTGCAGGATTCAAATAATCACAAAAGAACTGAAATGTCAATTCTGACCTTTACTGCTCAAAAGAAGGAAAATGGATAAAAATTAAGCTCTTTGCCAGTGCAGCGGTGAGTCAGAGATTATTGTTTATGTGATATTTTTATGCACTTACTCTCCCCCCTTGAATAGGTGAAATGCTTATAATTTCCCATTAATTCACTGATGACAGTAGTAACATTCAGCACCACAATGTAAATAGTCACCCTGTGGACTTTATTAAATTTGCAAAATTCAACATCCAGGAGTAATACATTGTTAGCTGTTCCTCCATAATTTTAATATATCCAAATGAAAACTGAGATGATGGAACAAATATTATATTCTAGTCAGTATTAGGAGCTCTGGTAGCATAGCGCCTAAGGC
>NW_006921754.1:656394-673960 GCF_000298275.1 Orycteropus afer afer | reverse complement strand
TTTTTTTTTTTTTTAATTTTCTTTTGAGAATAGAAGAAACTTGAAAAAACTTTGTAAACCAAAGGGGAGGAGTCAATGGAAAGAGAAATGTTGATAATGTAAGGCATGAAATTATAATACACATGCAATATATTTGTAATTCATAAGTAAAATCTGGCATCTAGGAAGTATTCAGTATCTTTAATCCTTAAATGCATATTTTATATCAGAAAGTGAATTAGGTGAAATGTCTCAGGGGCTCTAACATTCCTTATTTCCCAAACATGACTAGGTAAGTGGAAATTGATAGGTATCATGGTTAATGTCTTTCCTGCTTATCTCTCTGGAACCATGCTAGCATCGAAATACTGAATATTTAACATCAGTTTCAGAAATGCCAAGTGTAAAAGGTAGTTCATTTCACTGTCCTTGCACTGCATACTCTTATTCTCAAAATGAGATAATGATATTGATTCCATAACTAAAATAGCTACTGTTTTGGTTACCTTGTGCTGCTCTAACAAACATACCACAAATGGGTGGTTTTAAGCCAACAGGGATTTATTCTTTTACAGTTTAGGAGTCTAGAAGTCCAAGTTCAAAGTGCTGGCTCTAGGGGCTGGGTGAAAGCCCCTTGACCTTGAGCTTCCGCTCTGTTTAGTGTGCCAGAATTTAAAATTAATTGATCTTTCCTCTTCCCTTCCATCCCCTGCCTAATAAGAAAGAAACTAACTTGGTTGAAGTGAATGTCTGCAATGAGTCCAGTGAATAAGAAAGAGGACTAAAATTTCCTGACAACTCTGTTGGTCTTTGCAAAAATTCTAAACTCTTCTTCCATCTATTACTATTGAAGAATCTGACATATGGTCCTTGTGCTGCTTAATTACACATTTCTTTCCCACTCCAGCTAACATATTTCATTTATTTGTCATTTCTAATATTTTAGCTAAAATTATGCCATTTCTTCCTTTCAATCTGACTGATAGCATGAATTTTGACTGCTAGGGGAAAAAATGATTTACTTCTCTAAAGAGAGTGAGGATCTAATCAACAAAATATCCTGAAAGAACTTGACATTCTCTTTAGAGGATGATTGGCTGCTTGTAAAGGGAGCGTGTGTGGGAACCCTCCTTGAGCCTCTGCCATTTGATTAACTTGTAAAGGCTAAGATCAACTGACAAATTCAATTATACATTCAAATTATATTTCTAAATTGGCTTAATTCTTTAAAGTGATGAATGAACCATAGGGGAAAAATTCCATTACAATATGAACAAGCAGAAATAAGTCATACCATTAATACTATGCCTGTGTTCACAAACTTCCCTGTTTCTCTTGACTAATAGGATAGCTTTAATGAACACAAATATCTGGTTTACAAGTCAGCCATGATGTTTACTTTCTAGAGAGAGAAAGCTGTATGGGATTCAAAAGAGACAGTAAAGTTATGATCTCCTTAGAAAAGTAATAGTATGTCTTTTTTGGCTGTATCTACTCTAGCAATGCAGATCATCAGTAAAGGAAACTATTTGTCTAGAGTTTGTTTCTAAAGATGCAGAATTCATTAATGACTGCCTGGTAGGAGAAATTCAGGAAGAAGCCACTGGTGATTGTAAAAGAAATTCTGAGTTAGATTTTTATACAGGCACATAGTGATAAGAAACATGTTGCTAAACATTTGCCCCCTTTGAAGACTTAATGTACCATAGTCAGAAAAAAAAAGATAAATGCTTCTCATATAATCTCTATTAAAGCTTGAACTACTGTTAGTATCTGGAAACAGTAAGCCCAATTTTATATGGGTTGGGACTAAGACTGCTATATAAAAATTGATTTTTACACAAAATGCAAATTAGTAATTTATCCTAAGAATGTTATTGAAAAAAAAGTCTATGTGACTAATGATAGATGATAGATACCCCCATTTCTTCTTTTTCCTTCTATATTGATAAACAGCATACACAAAAAACTTAATGAAAATTATGTTTGATCTCATAAGCATTATTTAAATCTTCTTTACTAGTCAGTCACATTCATTTGTAAAAACTGGCACATTAAATTGAATTTTTATTCTATTAACAAATATTATGGATTGCAGCCCATTCTTTTTTATTACTCAAAATTTGCTTTTATTGTTTAGATTTTTTTTTTTTAAATTGATTTAGAGAGTGAACACTCACCAACCACCCATCTCATAAGACAGCTGTGAAAATAAACACTGGCTAGAATGTTTGTAAGTAATCTGAGTTTGGAGAGTTCTTTCTTTAGGCCAGAATATATTGCAGTTTAGGAGAATGAGGTTAAGAGAAGTTGAACACATATACAAAATCACACACCAAGAGTGATGAGGCTAGAGGTTTAGTGATAGGCTGGGTTGTTGTAAAGTTTGTGACTTTCCTCCTAGTAGTTGAGATATTATGAGACAACATAAAAAAACAAAAACAAACTCATATACAGAAGTTCATAGCCTCATTTTTCACAATGGAGCTACCTAGCCATTGCCATCAACTTGATTCTGACTCATAGCTACCTACAGGACAGAGTAGAGCTTCCCCATAGGGTTTCCAAGGCTGTGTGTGTTCAAATCATGACCATTAGGTTAGCAGCTGAGCACTTTAGCCACTGTACCACCAGAGCTCTTTCCTAATAGACTCAAAAGTGAAAACAAACAAATGCCCATCAAGTGATGGATAGGACACATTCAGAAATAAAAAAAGAATAGATGAACTTTGAAAACATGTTAAGTATAAGAAACCAGTCTCAAAAAAATCACAGTCTCAAAAAGTCACATATTATATGGTTACATTTATATGAAATGTCCAGACTAGGCAAATCTGTAGAGACAGAAAGTAGATTACTTGTTACCAGGCCTGGGAGGAGTTCCTTTGTGCTGTTATAAAATCTAAACTTATATTGTTGAGGTGGTTGCATGACTTTGTGAATATAATTAAAATCATTGAATTGTACCCTTTAAATTAGTGAATTTTGTGGTATGTAAATTACATATATAAAAAGATGTTAAAAGAAAGATAATCTGCAGTGATTCAGTCTTTAAATCTCACAATGGTTCCCTGTTTTTTCTTCACTTAGAGATGAAATCATATAACTAAGGCATCGATTGTGAGATGCCTGAGAATCACACCTCTACAAGAATTCTGAATACTCAGCATTCTACCAGTCTCTCCCATCTTTAGAAAATAAATTAATAAAAATAGCAAGTCTGGCCATCTTGCCAAAGAGCAGGAAGAATATTTCATCCAATGGCTTGAACAGGAGTGTGCTAAATTGGCAAGCTTATAAATCCAAAGGATACACAATTAATTCAGAGAAATAGGCCTTTAACGGTGGCAATTCAGTCATCTTAGTGGGAGAAATTTGGCCTTTAATACAACGTGGCTACCTTTCTTAAACAAGTGTTTTAAGCTTTTCAAAGTCATTAGCAAGAGTAACTCCCTGCATATATGTTCAACTATATGTCTATTGATTTAATGCTTTCTATTAACAATAATTATTATTGTCATTCTAAAATTGATTTCTAAGTTTTGATACTTTTTCTGGAAAAGTGGAAATAACTAATTTGGGGGCTGACTTTTATTTTTGAGTTAGCCCAATAATTATTTGAATGCAAATTAAATGGTTATAACTGGTAATCTCATTGAATAAAGACACTGGAGTTCAAAATCGATGTCTATCTGGCTTCTCCAGAAGAAGAATGTTGAATTACTTTGAGTAAAATCTGTGTAATTAATTTGATATTTTACATATATTTATTGGATATCAACCACTGTCTTACACATTGGGAAAATGTATTGTTTATAAGATGACACCAATGAGGAGAAGAGTAATGAGCATTTACCCTCACTACCATTTATAAAATTAATTTACCTAATTTATCTCAAAAAATTCTTAGAACTCTGCAATTTTTTAAAAATCATTTTATAATTTAATGTGAGGTTTACTTATACAAATAATGAAAGTCAAGGCTTAAAACTGATATCTGTACAAGAATATAGGAATTTTTTTTTTAAACTAAGCACACTATCTTAAACTATAATTTTATAAGACAACACTTGTTTAGACATATGTGTGGATATATGTGCTGCATGTGTGGTGGTAGTGAAGAATAACGCATATATGTGGACTGCCAAAAGAACGAACAAATCAGTCCTAGAATAAATACAACCAGAATGTTCCTTAGAAGGAAAGGTGGTGAGACTTTGACTGCTTGCTTTGAACACATCATCAGAAACAACCACTCATTAGGAAAGCACATCATTTGGTAAAATAGAGGACCAATTAAAATGAGAGGAAATGAAATGGACTCACCCTGTAGTTCCAATAGTGGACTCAAACATATCAACAATCACAAACTTGGTACATGGTACAGGACCTGGCAGCACATTGCTCTGTTATACATGAGGTCACCATGAGTTAAAACCAGCTTGAGAGCAGCTAACTAATGACAGCAGCTAACTAATGCATATAATGGTATTCATTCATTCATCCACTCACTCAACATTATTTATTCAAAGAATATGTTCCCTTTACTATTCTAGGTGCTGGGAATACAGCAGAGAACAAAACAGACACAACTCCTTGGCCTCATGGAGCATCACCCTTCATGGGGAAGATGACAGTTAACAAGAGAAGTTAGAAAGATATAGTATGTTGGATGGCATAAGTACTATGGAGAAACATAAAGCAGTAGGTGAGGGAGAAAGCCATGCAGGATACTCAAGCAGAGGGAAGAGCAGGTGCTAAACCTAAGCATAGTTGGTATGTTCAAGGAGAAGTGCTCAGAGGTAAGGCAGCCAGATGATGAAGGAGGTACAGATAACGTACTGCATTTGGCTTTAACTGAGTGACATTCTGAGAAACTGTAGGTGTTTAAGGAGAAGAGTGAGACCATGAAATTTATGTTTTAAAAGGATCATTGTGATTCTGTGGGGCAAGGGCATGTTTCATATGGATTCCTCTTATTACTTCATAATCATAACTGACATTCTCAGATTCTTGGCATGTCATGCTCCACACAGGTTTCTCTCACTTTGTTCATTTATAAAGCTCTATCCAGCTTCCCTGGATGCTGCTGTAGTGAGTATATAAGAGGCTATTTAGGAGAACCTAAGGTAGAAACTAAGGAGCTCTGGTAGCACAGTAACTAAGGTATCTGACTGCTAACCAGAAGGTTGGTGGTTCAAACCCACCAGCCACTCTTTGGAAGACTGGGCAATCTACTTCCATAAAGATTTACTGCTTTGGAAACCCTATGAGGGTCCTGATGAGTTGAAATCGACTCAATGTCAGTGGGTTTGGTTTTTAAAGTAGAAACTAACCCAAAATTACTATGTCTGGTGCATACATACAGTGGATATGGGTAGAAATTAAAGGAACACCCATTACCTAAAATTATGTCTTGAATCTTGAACCTGATCACAAAGAAAGATAAGATCTTCCTAATTATACATATCTGTCTTGGAAGAAGTATAGCCAGAATTCTCCTTAGAAGTAAGGATGGCAAGACTTTGTTTCACTGACTTTAGGCATTTTATCAATCCCTAAAGAAGGGCATCATTGTTAATAAAGTAGAGGGTCAGCAAAGAAGAGGAAGAACTACAAGAAGATATATTGACACAGTGGTTGGAATAGTCGTTGCAATAAAAAACATAGCAACGATTGTGTGGATGGCACAGGACCAGACAATGTTTCATTTTGCTGGAATGGACTCAAAAACAACTAACAACAACAGGTCTACAAATTCTTTCAGCATCTAATGTTATCTCTCATAATGTTTAATTATGTAATGAATGTTTAATTCACTCAATTAAAAATTACCTTTGCCAACAGACTTCTTGTCCTTTGTGTTTGAGCCTATGGCCGTGAAAAGAGGGAACAAAACAAGGCTTCATAAAGCCAGTAGGAAAGTATGCAGTAGCAGCACAAACAAGGAGCTCTATTTTTACTCATTGCTCTTATTCTGGGGGAAACATGTTTAGTGGAACTATTTCAGGGCAGGCCTTCTCCAACAATCCTATTTCCTTAACCCTAGACAAATAAGTGGCACTAGCATAGAGGATAATGCATTTGGCTGCTAACTAGAAGGTTGGTGGTTGAAATGCAAAAGGAATATGGGGCAATCTACTTCTGTAAAGATTTACAGCCTCGGAAATCCAATGGGGGTTGCTATGAGCTGGAATCAACTCAGTTGAAGTTTGTTTTTTGGTTTTGAGAGCATTAGCTTTAGTCTGAACCTAGATGTTACTTTTCCCCCTTTGGTTTATTGTTGATGAGGAAGGAAAAGGGGAGGAAGGCAGATGTGAGAGAAGAAGAAGAAAACAGGGTAGCAGTTTTGTAGAGTCTGGCAGAAGCAGCGTCAAGGGACAGGATGGATAGGAACAGGCTGTTGTCTGTAGCAGTAACTAGGAATAAACATAGGGATACTTGACTTTCTATACTCGTGCACCTAGATGGTCTTCATCCAGAGATGCTGCTGGCTGCACATGGGTGGGGTTAGCCTGTGGTGGAAAAACACCCTGGTTTCAGAAGGGTCACAGTATAGGTCCTAAACACATGCCTCTTCCTGGATTCTCCCTAGATCTATCATGGCAATGAAGGAGGACTGGAGCTCAAGGCTGACCCTCCAATTATAGCAGCACAGGAGGAGGAAAGGTTATAACCAGAGTAGGACAGAGTGAGAATGAATGATTAGGTGCCAGACCATCCCTTTTATCTTTCATCTATCCACCCCCATTCCTCAGCAAGATAGTCAGGCACCCATCATTGTTCAAGCACTGATTCACCTTGCTCTGGAGTATGGACATCAATAGGTGATTTTCATTCCTGACAGGTACAAATTGGGAAAATTAGTGAGTGTGATCTGGATAGAAGAGAGAATAGAAAATGTCTGTCCTCCAAAGTCTCCAAGGATGAAGAGCCATCAGGTGTAACAGAATGAAGTTGAATTTGTTACAGCACTTACAGGGAGCAAATGGGACTAGAAGGGTTAAACTGACCAGTGAATTCTGTAGTTCAGGTGCTCAGCACTTTCTGAATCGCTTAGTCTTTTCCTCGGCCATGAATAAATGCTGCCTGCCATCACCGGGCTCTGGCTCTCCCTTTTAAATGAAGAGCTTCCCTTTACTCAGTCAGGCATACCTGCTTCCTGCTTCAGTGCCTCCCTTTCTTGGAAATAGCCTGTCAGGTCCCATCTGCTTCATGAAGCTGCCAGCCCCCAGAGAGTGGGACCTCCACTCTGATCTCCTGTCCGATGTTTGCAACCCAGAAGGGAATTACCTTTCCAATCTGCCAGAAATTGCTTTCATGATATCAAGGCCTGCCTCAAGGAACCACAATATACTATACTCGGATGAAAATTAGATTTGTAAGTACACCATTTTCTTCTCTAGGCAGCTTCTTCTTTTACCTTCATTTGTAAAAAGGGCTGCAAGAGCTTTAAATTTATAGCCATTCATAAGCAGGATTCTTTCTAACGCAAATATTGTTTTCCTATATCAGGCAGGTGTGAGGAAAGCTCAAGAATACACAAAAGGCTTTTCACCAGTGTAAAATGGAAGTTAAACTTCCATGTCAGCTCCAAGCATGAAGTGGATTATAGGAGGTGCAATTAACTGCCATTACATTTACTAGAACCTTGAAAACAATTAGCAAGTGTCCCAGTTGATATGACAGATTCATTAATCATTTAATATAACCCTGCAAATTGATTTATCAACCAAATAGCTACCTCTGGTTGAATAACTCATAACTATGCTTATGGCTCTATTCATAATACTAGTCTGTTTTAAAAGGAAGCAAAGAGGCTTGAGCTTAATTTAGCCCCTCAGTTTCAGTATTTATATAAATTACATCTCAATCTCTTGAAGTTAGAGCTCCTATAGCAATAGAAGAAGGGGTTCACAATGCAGATATTTAGATGGGCTACAAACAGTGTTACGGTCAGGTACACATTCCACAGGGGAAGAAATTACATTGACAGAGAAGACACCTACAGGACACTATCTTAAGGACAATGCAGCTGAGTCTCAGGAACAGCTAGACCTTGTCCTAGCCAATTTTAAAGTTGCCAGATGAACAAATAGGCTTCATAGACTTAAGAACTCAAGGTCATTTACCCAGCCTCCCTAGAACATCTCTGACAGGTGACCAGAAAAATTCTCATTGCATCCTTGTATTTACGGCTGTTCTGGTTACCTAGTGCCGTTCTGACAAGAATATACCACAAATGGGATGGCCTTAACAAACAGGAGTTTATTCTGTTACAGTCTGGAGTCTTTAAGTCCAAGTTCAAAGTGCCAGGATCTAGGGGCTGAGTGAAAGCCCCTCAGCCTTGGGCTTCAGCTCTGCCTCCAGCTCCCGGCCCACTGAAGCTAGAGGCTTTTCTGCAGTCAGACAGCTGCTGGCTGCTGAGGCTGCCAAGCCCAAGGTTGACAAGTAAAAAGGCACAGTCCTGATGTTACCAAATCACATGGCAGGCCATTAATTCAAGTGCATTGTAAGTCCCCAAGTCGGCAGAGTATGGCAGGGTGCTGAACAACAACATAACTACCTGCAGGGTCCAAGGATGCCATAAGCTAGCGACCATTCCCAAAGCTGCTACTTATATACTGGAAGCAGACCACATCCCAAAGGCAGCTACTCAGCTGCTCACGGTTGATTCCACCATGGAGATGATTACCAGACTCATCATGGGGAATACTACATCCAGCTGCCCAGCCACTCAACCAGGCCCAGCCAAGTTGACACAAAAATGTAACCACCACAATGGTGTCCTCACTTATTTTATATTATAGATGTTTTTGATTACTGAAAATATTTTTTATTCATAGTAAAAGTTTGACTCTTTGTTCTGCCCACTCCCTTGGTCCCTGGAACTACAGAATCTTTTATCTTTTCCAGGTCTTTGTAACATTGAAGACATCTGTCTTAACCTGAATTTACTCTGCTCAAGGTTACTATTATTCAGGCATGATGATTCTGAAATCTCTTCCCCATTTCCATGTTCTGGATATGTTTCCATTTGCTAGTGTTTCTCCTACAATGTGGTATCCAGAAGTGACAATATTGCAAAGGTGGAGGAGTAAGGTATAATTACTTCCCTTGTTTGGAATTCTTAGATCTTGTAATACAACTTTAACCTTGCTTTGTCTTTATTTGAAAACTTCAGTATATCATTGATTCATCTTGAGCTTGCTGTCAACTAAAAATCTCTAAGGCTTTTTGCTGTTGTTGTGATTGCCATTAAAGCATACCTACCCTACCCTATACTGTATTTCAGGCTATTCTTCCAGGCATTTCTTACGTAGGAACAAAGCTTTAAGTCAGTTTATCAAAGATATTAAGAGGTCGAGTTTGTTGGATTTGAATGGTGCTCTTCTACTTTCTAACTGTGATTAAAACCAAAACCAAAACCAAAACCAAACTCACTGCTGTCGAGTAGGATCCAACTCATAGCCACCCCTCCTTGGGTTTCTGAGGTGGTGTCACTATGGAAGTAGATTGTCCAGTCTTCCTTCCGAGGAGTGGCTGTTGGATTTGAACTGCCAGCCTTCTGGTTAGCAGTCAAATGCCTTAACCACTACACCAGAAACAAGGAATTTAATGTCACTGAACCTCAAATTCCTCATGTATTTAGCAGAGATCATAGCAACACCCATATCATAGGATTTTTGTGAAGTATATCTCTGCAGTGCTTGACAGAGAGCAAGCATTTGATAACGGAAACTATTATTATTGGTTTGACCCTGTCATTCATCACATTTGGTTATTTTTCTTCCATTGTCTATTGTTTCTTTATATAAGAGAGAGATTGTTGTTGTTAGGTACTGTCAAGTCAGTTCCAACTCATAGTGACCCTCTGTAAAACAGAACAAAACACAGCCTGGTCCTGTACCATCCTCACAATCATTGTTATGTTGAGCCCATTGTTGCAGCCACTGTGTCAATCCATCTCATGGTGGGTCTACTTTCACCAAACCTCTACTTTACCAAGCTTGATTTCCTTCTAGGCCCTCCTGATTACATACTTATTTCTGACTTTCTGGAAGATATACAGCCATAAAGGCAAAGATAAATATGTTGAGTATATAACTCAGCTGAAAAACACACTTAAACCAGTAATTTACGATCATGGCCTCTTTTTCACAGTTGTTGTTGTTAGGTGCCAACAAGTCATCTCCAACTCATAGTAACCATATGCAAAATTGAATGAAATACTGCCCAGTCCTTTGCCAACCTCATGATCCTTGCTATACCTGAGCCCATCATTGCAGCCACTGTGTCAATCCATCTTGTTGAGGGCTTTCCCCTCCTTTGTTGACCTTCCACTCTACCAAGCATGATATTCTTCTCCAGGGAACGGTTCCTTCTGACCTACATGACCAAAGTAGGTGAGATGAAGTCTGGCCATTCTCGCTTCTAAGGAGCAGTCTGGCTGAACTTTTTCCAGGACAGGTTTGTTAGTCCTTTTAGCAGACCATGGTACTCTTAGAATTCTTCTCCAACACCACAACTCAAAAGCATCAACTCTTCTTTGGTCTTCCTTATCATTGTCCAGCTCTCACAGGCATAAGAGGCAATGGAAAATACCATGGCTGGGGTTAGGTGCACCTTAGTCCTCAAAGAGAAATATTTGCTCTTCATCACTTATAATAGGTCTTTTGCAGCAGATTTTCCCAATGCAATATGTCATATGATGTCTTGACTACTGCTTCCATTTGTGTTGATTGCAGAACCAAGTAATATGAAGTTCTAGACAACTTCAATCTTTTTGCCTTTTATTGTGAAGCTGTTTACTGGACCAGCTGTGAGCATTTTTGTTTTCTTTATATTGAGGTGTACCCCATACTGCAGACTGTAGTCTTTAATCTTCATCAGTATGTGCTTCAAGTCACCCTCACTTTCAGCAAGCAAAGTTGTGTCATCTGTGTATCGCAGTCTTCCTCCAATCCACATTCTTCTTCATATAATCCAGCTTCTCATTTTACTTGCTCAGCATACAAGTTGAACAAATATGGGGAAAGGATACAACCTTGACACAATCCCTTCTTGATTTTGAATCATGCAGTATCCCCTTGTTCTGTTTGAACAACAGCCTCTTGATCTATGTACAGTTTGTCATTAGTACAATCAAGTGTTCTGGAATTCCTATTGTTCTCAATGTTATCCATAATTTGCTATGATCCACACAATTGAATGCTTTTGAATAGTCAATAAAACGTAAGTAACCACCTTTCTGGTATTCCTTGCTTTCAGCTAAGATCCATCCAATATCAGCAATGATATCCCTCATTCCACATCCTCTTCTGAATCCAGCTTGCATTTCTGGAATTTTTCTGTAAATATACTGTTGTAATCATTTTTTAATTATCTTCAATAAGATTTTACTTGTATGTAATATTAATGATATTGTTTGATAATTTCCACATTCTGAAGGCTCACCTTTCTTTGGAATGGGTACAAATACAGATTTCTTCTAGTCAGTTGGCCAGTTAGCTGTCTTCTAAATCTCTTGGGTAGCTGAATGTGTGCCTCCAGTGGGGCATTCATTTGTTGAAACATCTCAATGGGCATTCCATCAATTCCTGGAGTTTGTTATTTGCCAATTCCTTCAGTGTAGCTTTGACTTCTGCCTTCAGTATCATTGGTTCTTGATCATATGCCCCCTGATGAAATGGATGAACATCACCCAATTCTTTTTGGTACAGTAACTCTGGTTATTTCTTCTATCTTCTTTTGATGTTTCCTGCATCATTCAATATTTTGCCATTCATGTTGTTGTTGTTGTTATGTGCCACTAAGTCATCTATGTCTCATAGCGACCCCTCATTGAGTTTCCAAGGCAATATCTCTATGGAAGTGCATTGCCCAATCTTCCTTCCAAGGAGTGAGTGGTGAGTTTGAACCACAAACCTTTTGGTTAGCAGTCAAGTGCCTTAGGCACTATGACACCAGATCTCCTATTTTGCCCATGGATCTTTCAATATTGCAACTTGAGGTTTGAATGTTTTCTTCAGTTCTTTCAGCTTGAGAAATGCCAAGCATGTTCTTCCCTTTTGGTTTTCTAACTCCAGGTCTTTGCACATTTCATTATAGTAATTGGCTTTGTCTTCTCAGCTGCCCTTTGAAATCTTCTGTTTTGCTCCTTTATCTTGTCATTTCTTCTACTTGCTTTAGCTGCTCTTTGCTCAAGGGCAAGTGTCACAGTCTTTTCTGACATCCATTTGGTCTTTTCTTCCTTTATTGTCTTTTTAATGACCTCTTGCTTTCTTCATGGATGATGATCTTGATGTCATCCCCCAGTTCCTCTGGTTTTCTGTCATTGATGTTCAGTGCATTAAATCTATCCTTTAAATGGTCTCTAAATCTGGGAAGAATATTATCAAGGTCATATTTGGCTCTCATGGACTTGTTGAAATTGTCTTCAACTTTAACTTGAACGTGCATATGAGCAGTTGATGGTCTGTTCCACCATCAGCTCTTTGCCTTGTTTTGGCTGAAGATATTGAACTTCTCCATTGCCTCTTGCCACAGATGTAGTCAATCTGATTCCTGTGTATTCCATCTGGTGAAGTCCAAGTGTACAGTCATCACTTATGTTGTTGAAAAAAGGTATTTTCAATGAATAAAGGCATTGGTCTTGTAAAATTCTATCATGTGAGCTCCAACGTTATTTTTATCACCAACGCAGTATTTTCCAACTACTGGTAACTCTTCTTTGCTTCCAACTTTTGCATTCCAGTCACCAGTGATAATAAACACATCCTGATTGCATATTTGGTCAATTTCAGACTGCAGAAGCTGGTACAAATCTTCAATTTCCTCATCTTTGGCTTTGGT
The DNA here is from genome assembly GCF_000298275.1 of Orycteropus afer afer. Taxonomy (NCBI): domain Eukaryota; kingdom Metazoa; phylum Chordata; class Mammalia; order Tubulidentata; family Orycteropodidae; genus Orycteropus; species Orycteropus afer. The sequence goes on along the minus strand of NW_006921754.1, from coordinate 661,126 downwards.
GGTTGGTGCATAGATTTGAATAATATTAGTATTAACTGGTCTTCCATGTAGGCATATGGATATTTTTCCGTCACTGACAGCATTGTACTTCAGGATAGTTCTTGAAACAGTCTTTGTGACCATGAACGCCATACCATTCCTCTTCATTTTGTCATTCCTAGCATAGTAGACCATACGGTTGTCTGATTCATATTGGCCAAAACCAGTCCATTTCAGCTCACTAATGCCTACGATATCGGTCTTTATGTGTTCCATTCATTTTTGACAACTTCCAATTTTCCTAGATTCATACTTTGTACATTCCATGTTCCAATTATTAATGGATATTTGCATCTGTTTCTACTTATCTGGAGTTGTGCCACATCAGCCAGTGAGGTCCTGAAAGTTTAACTCTATCCATATCATTAAGGTCATCTCTACACTGAGGAGTCAGCTTTTCCCTGGTCAAATTTTGAGTGTCTTCTGACCTGAAAGGCTCTATTCCTGGCACTATATCAGACAATGTTTCAGGGCTATTCATAAAGTTTTCTAGTAATATATCAGACAGTGTTTCACTGCTATTCATAAGGTTTTCACTGGCCAATTGTTTGAAAAGTGGTTGGCCTCTTCCTTCTTCCAAGTCTGTCTTAGCCCATAAGCTCTGCTGAAACCCATGCACCACGGGTAACCCTGCTGGCATTTTGCAACACTGGTGGCATAGCCTCCAGCTTCTCAGCAACAGCAACATATAAGCCACCACAGGACAACAAACTGACAGACAAGTTTGTCTCCCTTAGTTGTTCCTAACCGTTCTGTGCCTGCCTACCCTGGGCCCCAGCCTTAAAATAGAACCACCCCCAAGCTAAAAGCAGCCCCCAAGTCCAGACCTGCCTAACTTGGGCTCCGGTCTTAAAATCTTTTTCACTAACCACCATGAAGGGAGCTCTCTGGTAGCATAGTGCCTAAGGCATTTGACTGCTAACCAGAAGGCTGACAGTTCAATCCCAAGAGACACCTCTCGGAAGAAGATTGGGCAACCTACTTCTGTAGTGATATTGCCTCAGAAACCCAAGGAGGGGTCGCTATGAGTCAAATCTGACTTAATGGCAGTGAGTTGGTTGAGTTGAACCACCATGAAATTCGATCTCTCTTTTTATATAGTAGAGGTGACGTTACTCTGTTTAATAAGTGGAGCTTTTCAAACAAAAGCAATTTCAAAAAGAGAAAAAGTCATGTAATAAAGTGAAACTTTTTATTTTATTTCACTTAATTTCTCAGTTGTGTCCTTATTATGTCCCATGTAAAGTACTAGGGTCAGATAAAGATCTTGTACCTCGTTGTTGTCATGGTCAACTCTGGGTGCTTGCTGTTTTGTGTCCATTTATTTAAATTGTCATTTTCAACCTGCTTACACTAGTCCTTATTCCTGGATCTAGCTACTTTGAACTAATCAGCTTATTTATTTTGTTTCCTGATTTTCCAGATTTTTGATACCTCTGCCAGGATTTTCTGCTATTTACACTTTCTCAGACCTTCACAGAGCAAAAAAAAAAAAAAACTATCTCAGCTGCCTTAGAATCAGACTTCAGTCAGGATAGAACCTTGCTCATTGCTTTTCAAGATATAATAACACTGATTAGGAGCATCAGCCTTTGAATCAGACAGATTTAGGCTTGAGTTACAGCTTCTCCACTTTCTAGAGTTGACCCTGGGTAATACTCAAATTTTCTAAGCCTCGTTTCCTCATCTATAAAATGAGGATAATTTTACTTATACCTTATAAGCTTGTTGGAAAATCAGTTTAAATAAAGCATTGCAAGATGTTTAGAAAATTCTTAGGCATAGTTATTACTATTAACTATTAATTAAATTAAAACATTGATGGTTCATTAGGAACTATGTACTGGACTACACTAACATATATGGACCCTGTCCTCAGGAGCTTACATAATAATGATTTATTATTATCATCTTAGGGAGCTCTGGTAGCATAATGGCTAAGACACTTGCCTGCTAACCGGACAGCTGGCGGTTCAAACCCACCAGCCACTCCTCTGAAGGAAGGTTGGGCAATCCTACTTCCGTAGTGATACTGCCTCAGAAACCCAAGGAGGGGTCGCTGTGAGTCGGGTTTGACTCGACAGCACATAACAACAGCAACATTATCATCTTTGGCCCCTTCATCATTGCTGTCATAATCATCTATGCCTTCTTTGATGTCATCACCATTAGCATCAATCTCTCTAAAGACCCAGTGACCACCAGCAGTGCACATGGTGACCTGTGGGTCCCTTACTAAAGTGAGTCCACATTCTCTCTCAGCTTTCTTCTGCTACTTCACTTCTACTGTTATTTCTTAGAGACTCTTTCTTTGTAGTTTATGCATAATATTGTTGTTGTTATGTGCCGTCGAGTCAGCCCTGACTCGTAGCGACCCCTCCTTGGGTTTCTGAGGCAGTATCACTACGGAAGTAGGATTGCCCAACCTTTCTTCCCAGGAGTGGCTGGTGGGTTTGAACCGCCAGCCTTCTGGTTAGCAGTCAAGTGCCTTAGCCACTATGCTACCAGAGCTCCCATATGCATAATATATGATTAATTAAATTATTTCCATCAATTTTTTCCCCAGTTCTTACTATTTTGAGTCTTAGTGATCACGATCCCCATTAGGTGCTCAAACCTCTGTGCTTAATGATTTTACTGTGACTCTACAAAAAGGTTGTCTGTCTTTTTCTTCCCCCGTCAAAAATCTTACTTTTATAGATTTTGAAAATCAGAACATAATTTGCCTGTTTCTAGTCTCCCAGTGTCTACATTTCATAATTCCCCAAATGTTACTGACAGCATTTTAGCCAACTTATTCACAAACTTTTTAAATAACTGAAGATGTAATTTTTACAAAATAAGATACTTGAATTCACGTAGAGTTAGTAGCTACTCTTCTTTCTTCCACTTAAAGTTGCAGTTCCCTCTTAGCAATGTTCTCTCTCCCCACAGCAGTTTGTGACAAAGATGATAGGAACAAGATAGCAGTGGGGAATTTCTGTATTTTCAGTGTCATCTGATACAACTTTGTCAACCGTTTTAATAGCAGGTCATTCCTCCCTTATTTGTATCTTGTTCTGAACATGCTAAAAAACCCTCTTTTATTACTCTATTTATTTTCACAGGCCTCAGTTTGTTCTATGTAATAATACCTGAAGGATTCTCAATTTTTTATTTGCATTTTTTTCAGTGAGATCTTATCAGAAAACCCTGTATCCAGATTCACTAAGCTACTTCACTAACTCTTCTTAGTATTACTTATTACATTTATCTTTGTATGATCAGGATTTTGTTCAGGGAAACCTGTGGTTGATTTTTGAGCCATATTACTTTTAAGAGTTTTTGGCCATTGGCCATATTGATCTTTTTTGCAGAAATTTTTTTAAAAGGACAAGACATACTTGTGATTAAATTAAGCATTTCTTTCCCTGATTATTATACACCATAAGATATTGTCCAATTCACAGAAAACTGTCCATGCTTCCATTTTACTACTAACTGGTTCTTGTTGGGTCAAAATTAAGTGCAGGTTACTTCCTCTTCCTGCTGAAAGGTATAATCATCAGTAAGGTATGTAGAGAATGTATTAGAGCCTCCGTTTCTATCAGGATATAAATCAAAGCAGCTGTCTGGATAATGAAAGTCTCTCAGAATTAAGGTAGTTTTTCTCAATCTGTATTAGGAGAGTCTAATGATCTAACCAGCAAGATTGTAGTATACTGCTATTAAAGAGGCATTGCTCTCTCTCTTAAACTCTTGTTCTTTGTTCTCAATCAAATGATGTCCATTATTCTTCCACATTAGGATTATGCTTTTCCCATATACAGTAAAACCTGTGAAAGCCAGAAGCAGTGTAAGGTGTAAATCTGTCAGAGAAGAAAAAAATCATTGGGTGTTTATGAGGTAAGATTCTTAATAGAGAGTGAAAGAAAAGTGGTAAATACCCTGTCAAAGATGGAAAACTTGTGAGACCCAGAAAAACAAGGCAATCTTGGTGAGTTCTGGCTCTCACAGGCCTCATTGTATATGTGATTTTGGGTTTCCAAGATACAAGTAGTCCCCAAATTATGATGGGTTCTGTTCAGATGACTCTGTCACAGGTTGGTTTTGACATAAGTCGAATACCTCATTTCTTTCTAGTTTTCATTTTTATTGCCTTTTATTATCAGTATCTCTGTAAATCATAACATTGAACATCTGTAAATGAACATCTGAGAATGATAGCTTCAGCAAATTACGTGCTGCAACATATTATGTAGTGCATATTGCTAACAATAAGGTGTACAAAAAATCCCAGATGGTCATAAATGTGGTGGTTTATCATAACTTAAATACATCATGAGTCGAGGCCTACATATAGATATATAGATATGCACACACATATTGATTTATCTTAAATTCATTTTATTTTTGTTGTAGTTTTGTTGAGAATATACACAGCAGGACATACACTAATTCAACAATTTCTACATAAACAATTCAGTACCATTGATTACGTTCTTCAAGTCGTGAAACCATCTTAATTCCTTTTCCAAGTTGCTCCTCCCACATTAACTTAAACCCAACGTCCCATACGTTGCTTGGTTCTACAATCGATGCCAACGGAAGCATCAGTCAGGACATTAGATGACGTCTAGCATTGGGGAAGTCAACTGCGAAGGAACTGTTTCAAGTGCTGAGGAGCAAGGATATCTCCTTGAGGACTAAGGTG